>NC_068397.1:15049108-15345075 GCF_023724105.1 Carassius gibelio | reverse complement strand
GGAATATGACAGCGATTAAAGGTCAGGACCGAGACTGTCTATTAAAATATTAATGTTGAAGGTTGCTACTGATCATCTCCTAATAACAGTGAGCATTCACGCCAAAGATTTTGCTCTCAAAGAGTGAGTTCTTGGCTGCTTGAGAGACTTGTGGTCTTTTAAAGCACACCAGATTTCTCTGGAAGGTCAAGGTTTGGCCCTCAAGACTGGCATTCAGTGAGAAAACCAACAACTCCCCACACGCAGATCTCCAATTGACATATTTCACATATCACAACCTTTTGCAATGTTTGCTGTTATCTTTCGCTGCTGAGATCCTTTCCAAGTTGATGTTATCTACTGATAAGTTTAGTTATTTCTACTTAGAACCTCACTTGATCATTCAAATGCACTATATAAAAAATTGCAATTTGTTAGGAAATTTACACTTTTCTACGTTAAGTGGTGTAATGCACTTCAATGCACTAAATACTTACTATTATAGTCTCACTTGTGAGATGTTTTTAAAGAATTAGTCTTTCTCTTCAGCATTGGTTTAACAAACAGCACAGTACAAGCATTTAATGTATCATCAATGCTTTAAAGCAAATGTTTGTTCTTTTTTATTATGAACCTCTAACAGAGGGAGTCACAGTCGAAGACCATATTTTCTTCCTCAAAATAAAATCAGGATGTCCTGGATCTATTCCAGTGCAACCATTTTTTTTTCAACCTAAATAAGTTATCCAAAGGAAACCAGTCAAACATATATTGAATAATAACAAAATAAATCAAGCCTGTGATTTTCTTAGGGATGTAAAAAGGGCCTTTATTTTTTAAGAGTTCAGTCACATACTGTAGATGAACATAGAACTTATTTGGTTGGTTTAAGGCTATTATGTAATTGTTTAACACTGCAATCTTTGGCACTGGTTTAGAGTCTTTCTATCTAACATTTGTACCTTGCATGTAAAAATATATTTTTTATTATGAATATCTATCTTGATACTCATAAAGTAAGCCTTGATTCAGTTTTCTCTCCATAATCATAAAAAGCGATTATTTTTTCAAATTTCTTGCGAATCATATGGTTGAGCATCTACGGCGATAGCTTTGTAGAATTCCATCAATGCCATGTTTGTTCAGCCAATTAATCTCATTAGCAATGAAGCACATTCTTCAGAGACAATCAACAATAAACAATGCATGTGATGTGACCAGACGGTGCATTCAAGGATAGTGTCTGAGCAGATTCCATTGATCATTTAAGAAAACTGGCCTGAAATGTCTTTAGTGATATCACTAGAAGACTATTTAGTGAAAAACAGGTTTGTTTACAGAGCAAAACACATTTCTTGCTCAGCATGTGGAAGCTCCATCAGTCAGGCCATTTATGGTAAAATAAAAGCTTATGTGAACTCGGGTTGTGTTTTCTCTCTCACCGAGCCTGTAAACATGCCCCATATGTGACCTGATGCTCTCAAGTGCCATTGAAACAAACAGGAGTGTTTAGGAAACTTTCACACCAGGGCATGTTGTTTTAGGTTTACCGTTATCCAAAAAAAAAAAAAAAAAAAAAAATCATTTTTTTGGCTGTGTCGATTCAAAATAAATGTGGAATCAGCGCAACTAATCAAACTGCAAATACAAAGAAACATGAAGCTTAAGTTTACTAATGTGTCTTTCCTTATTTGGAATCAACTTTTTCAGATATTATAAAACAAAAGGCTTCTCATGTTGCATTCCAAACAATGTCATCATCACCAAAAAAGTTATTTTGGCTTCTAGTTTTCTAGTAACTTTATTCATCTTTATATAACATGGAATTTCTTTTTATGTGATGAACTCAACTGAACGCTACCTCATCTTGCACTCTTAATTCAAATTTAGCTGGGCCTGTGTTTGTTTTTTTGGGCACAGTTTTTCTGTAATGTGATTTGTAAAAAGCTTCAGCTTTCGTTTTTTTTTTTTCTTGTCCCTGCCATTGGGGAGTATCTGTGGGAGGCATCTGGTTTGTTATTCTAAGTTTGTGATGGACAGAAAAAGAATGCCTGGCATTTATCGTAAGATTTGGTGAACCCTGTTGCATTCATTTTTATTTTAGGCCTATTTATGTTATTTATGCACTCTTGACATAAAATAAAGTCTTGATATTTAATGCTGTTTTTTTGTGTATTGTGAGCATTATATATGTAAAGATGTGTAAGTATGCTAAATATAAGCTGTTTGTATCTCTTTCTATGGCTTTTGCTTTTTGAAGCTAATTTGTTGATTCTCTATTAGTGTTGTTGCTCTGGGTGTCCTGATGTGTCCTGGGGTGTTCTTTGTGATTTTAGGGAAAGGCAGTTCCAGTATTTCCTCCGACCTGAGTTCAAGTACAGATCAGACATCAACCAAAGCTCCAAAGAATGCAGCTACCAGTGAAGGTAAGCATGTGGTCTTCATTAACCATCACTAGCTAGCCTTTTGTTTTTGCTCCTTTTGACTTGATGATTATTTTGGTGAAACTTTTTTTTTTTTTGTGAGGCTATAAAAACCTAAAAATAAACTGGCCATCACAAACACTCTGGAATTTTTTTTAATCCATTTTCTTTTTTTCATTATCTAGTCTCCAAATCTGATCCAAATCCATAGTGGTGTTTAGAGTTGCCTCTGGGGAAGAATCTAACTGGGTGTGTTTGGGTGAATTGTGTGAATGTGGATGAAAATAAAAAGACAGATGCAGGGGATCATGTGAGGCTGGCTTTTGAGGCCCTTTTTCTTGCAAGGCTTTCTTGGTTTATTCTGAGTGGGAATTATTAGAACACAGTTGTTGGTATGATTCTGCTCTAATAAATCATACGCAGAATAAACAAATGCTGATTCGAAACAAACCCCATAATGTCAGAATTTGTGTTTTGTGGCTTTCAATCCCAGTCTGTTAGATCTGACATCATAAATACACTACTGTTAAAAGTTTTAGGGTCATTAACTTGAAAAAAAAAAAAACATTTATTCATTAAACTGATCAGAAATGTTATTTTACAAAAGATTTATGGTGTTGAACTTTTTTACATCAAAAAATCCAAAATGTGTCATGGTTTCCACAAAAAACATTAAGCAGCACAACTCAACATTGAAGATAATAAGAAACGTTTTATGAGCACCAATTGAATTCAGTTCAGTTCAAGTTTATTTGTATAGTGCTTTTCACAATACAAATCGTTGCAAAGCAACTTTACAGAAAATTACGTTTCAGCAATATATTTATTTAATCAGCATATTAGAATGATTTCTGAAGGATCATGTGACACTGAAGACTGGAGTAATGATACTGAAAATTCAGCTTTGCATCACAGGAATAAATAACATTATAAAATAAATTAAAATAGAAAACCATTTATTTTAATTCTAAGAATATTTCACAATATCGCATAAAAAATTGTGTACTTTTTTAAATTTGACCAAATTAGCCAGACAAACTTTAAAAATTTGCACTCTCTCACATCAAGAAAAATTGACCAGAATTATTGATGATTCATCTTGAACTACATCATTTATTGTCCAATCAGATTCTTAATTAGAATGTCCCTCCCCCAGTGCCTCCTCCAAACAACTAGCAAGTAGCAAATCAACTATAAACAATAGCCAAAAAAGGTAGTTTCCTGCTAAAAACGTCCTGTTTTAATACAAAAAACGATACATCAACATGTAAAGAACATGCTCAACAAGCAATTTCATTGGGTTTGTTAATCTGAAGGTTAATTAAATAATGTGAAAAAGAACAGGCAGTAGTCTGCATTTATCAGTGGTTGTGGTTGTAAAATGTGCTGTGCGTGGACTTGGGCAGGAACATGAAGTAGACATGAATGGGGTGTATAGCGTGTGCAGTGTAGAAGGTTGTTCTCCAGTAAGGGCATCCTCAGAGCCAACCTGTGGTGTGTGTGTGTGGTTGCGGCCTGCAGTATATCCAGCCCTCAGTGAGAGCAGATCTAGTCTCTCCTCAGTCTGTCCACAGTAATGTCAGAGCGGTTCTTCCAATGACTGCCTCTGCGGCTTTGATTTACACCAGCTCCGCCTTAAACACTGCAGATGGGAAGACGCTGTAGCCACTGCTCTGTATAGACCAAGCCATTGTCTCTCTTTGCTTACAATTTGGTCTTGCGACCAGCAGAGGTGTTAAAGGGATAGTTCACCTAAAAATGTAAATCCTGTCATCATTCTGTTACTTTTATATGGCTTACTCACTTCTGTGGAACACAAAAGAAAATATTCAAAAGAATGTTTTGACTGGTTTAACTATATAATGAAAGTCAGTTGAGTCCAAAACAACAGTGTTCTCGTTTAATTTAGACAAAAAAAAAGCACTGAGACATATTTCAAAATATCTTCTTTTGTGTTTTGCAGAAGTGAAAAGTCATACAGGTTTGGAATGACATGAAGGTGAGAAAATGACAGATTTAGAAAAAAAAAGGTGTGGGTGGTCTATTCCTTTTTAAATGTGCCTTTTTATGTTTGCAAGCTTAGTTAAAGGGGACATACACAGTTTCACCCAATCTCAGGTTAATTTTGAGTACTTATAGAGTAGTACTGCATACTTAATCTCTCCAAAAAGTCTTTATTTGTATTATATTTATAAAAGAAAGATAAAGCTTTACAGTTCTCTACGGGAAAAAAAGCTGAACTCCTGGAGATAAAAATCGATGACCACTTAAGCTCCAACTGCCAACAAAACACAGGCATTTGTCTCGCTTTCTGTCTGCAGTTTTGGATCATGACCGGGATCTTTTATAGCTGGGAGCGCTTCAGTATCAAATAATGTGGTAATCCAGTGTCGAACTGGGCCTTGTTTATAAAATGTTCGGCAACAAACGTGCTTGTGAAACTGCGTTTCTGCTCCGGAAGAACAAACCGCATCCACTGTTTACATAATGTTGGGTTCTTTAGGAAGCTGAACAAAGTTATCTTTCTCTTACAACCAAAAATACATGAACAAGTTTTCTTAAGTGGGTTTTCTGGGATGGTAATCAAATGATTCAGGTCATAGTTAGAAGGGAGAGGTTATTATGTGAGTATAGGAGAGCATAAGTCTAAGTGGACATCCATGACATGCGAAGTCCCACAAGGCTCAATTCTTGCTCCGCTCTTGTTAAGCCTGTATATGCTCCCACTAAGTCAAACAATGTGAAAGAACCAAATTGCCTATCACAGCTATGCTGATGATACCCAGATTTACCTAGCCTTATCACCAAATGACCACAGCCCCATTGTCTCCCTCGGCCAATGAACTGATTAAATTAACAGTTGGATGTGCCAGAATTTTCTTCAGTTAAACAAGGAAAAAACTGGAGTCATTGCATTTGGAAACAAAGATGAAGTTGAATGAATACCATTAAACAACTAAAAATCAAGTCAGGAATCTTGGTGTGATTCTGGAGACAGACCTTCGTTTCAGTAGTCATGTCAACGAAGTAACTAAATGAGCATACTATCATTTAAAAAAACATTGCAAGAATTAGATGTTTTGTTTCCAGGCAAGACTTGGAGAAACTTGTTTATTTATTTTTTCACCAGCTGGGTAGACTATTTTAATGGTCTCCTCACCGGCCTTCCCAAGAAGACCATCAGACATCTGCAGCTCATCCAGAACGCTGATGCCAGGATTCTGACTAGAACCAGAAAATCTGAGCATATCACACCAGTCCTCAGGTCCTTACACTGGCTTCCAGTTACATTTAGGATTGACTTTAAAGTACTTTAACTTGTTAATAAATCACTCAATGGCCTAGGACCTAAATACATAGCAGATATGTTCACTGAATATAAACCTAACAGACCACAGATATTTAGGATCGAGTTAAGATCGGTTCACACAAAACAAGTGGAGTCTGCTTTTAGTTGTTATGCCGCCCACAGTTGGAATCAGCTTCCAGAAGAGATCTGATGTGCTAAAACATTAGTCACATGTAAATGCAGACTCAAAACTCATCTGTTTAGCAGTACATTTATTGAATGGGCACTGTGCAATGTCCAAACTGATTGCTCTATATTTTATGTATAATCATTTACTATTCTTAAACCTTTTTCTTTTCTTTTCTTTTCTTTTATGTAAAACACTTTGAATTACAATTGTGTATGAAATGTGCTATATAAATAAACTTGCCTTGCCTTGAGAGACATTCATGCCCATATAAGGAGTTCCACTCTCGTCTATGTCATGAATAGCCACGATCAAAAAAAAAAAAATTTCCAAACTTTTACCAACTGGGAGGTAAGATTTTTAGCACAAAATACTCCATCATACGTTTAAACAGTTTTTAGAATTTTTTTACATTTTTAGCATGAGAATCTAACTCTTTAACAGTGTAAACAACTCTGAATGCATGAAACAGCATTGTACCCCCTCTTAAATGTTACTTACACCACTTGCTGAGCCAGAACTTTACATTGAACCACTCAAACAAACAGGATAATTTTTAACTTGGGAGAGGAGAAAATATTTTAGCATCAGAAAAATGACAAACTTCAACTTTAAATTTAATATTACATGTGACATATTTCCAGCTTACAGGAAAATTTAGAGTAAAAATGTCAGAACCAAATTAACTCTCGATTTATTCAAAGCTTGAAACTAAACCCACATGAATTGTGGGTGGTCATTTAGTCTCCACATGTTTGCATTTTACAGGGGTAGTTTATAAAATGTATTGCGGACAAACTTGGGAATCCTTTTTTTAGATTAGTACTGAGTGCTGTGAAGCATTTTCGTGTCTTGAGTTATTTCATTTTAATGTGTATGCGTGGCTCCTCATTGTTTGCCACTCCTGAGATGGAAAAGCGCAGCCACTCATTTGCTCCATAGTGAGTCATCTATCCTTATGGTGTATCAAGTCGAGTCCTAAACTTGTCACTGTTAGTAGAGTGGAAATTGAGCCATTTGACCAAGGAGAAGTGGGCAGAGCAGCTTCAGAGCTGTCAGATAGCATTGTTCTGAGAGAGGGCCCTTTCCTACCAGCCCTTCCTCGCTGATAACCCCACAGGAGCTTGAACCCTGTTGCTTGTGCTGTGGTGTGTTTTTATTGTGGAGTAAAAGCATATGTCAGCTCAAAATTGTCAGTGCTTTGTAGTTTCGTTTAAGGAAAACCCTGCAGTCTTCTGAAGCTATTTATATGGGATATTTGGCATCAGCAGCCCTTACAGCGGTCTTGAGCTGTTGGTGATGCCCCCGCTTTGATCCCCTGAACATTCCAAGTGATTAAATGTGTTACAGTGGGCAGTTCAATTTTTCAAAGATCAGTTACTTGAAATGGAATGTAGCACTTGACCCAAAACCAATCTGACCCAGATCACTTTTGAACTACATCATGGGTTGCGTAATGCTGGTCAGTATTGATAACAGCAACAGTATTATTATGATTTTTATTACTGGATCATGCTTTTAGGTATGCTGCCTATTTAAACTTGTAAGTTTGAAAGTTGAAAGTTATTTTTGCTCTAGATTATCACAAAATTATCATGGTTTTCACAAAAATAGTAAGCAGCACAACTGTTTTCAACACACTTTTGAATAAATTGGATTTAAAATACATATGTTAAAATAGAAAAGTTATTTTAAATCGCAATGACATTATACTTTATTGTTTAAATAGTGTGAAAAAAATATTGCATTTTTATTATTTTAAAAAACATGGCCAATCATTACCAAAACCTTACCAACCGTGAACTTTAAAACTGTAAGTCAACTGTCTGTTAATGTACCGTAGTACTGAAACAATGCTTTATTTGTAAATAATAAATCAAGCTGTTCTTGCAAAGATGCCAAAAATGCACCAAAATGTACAGTTATTTGTGGACCGATAACATCTTTTGTTGAAGGTGTGCTCTCTTATTTTAAAGTTTATAGCCAGGCCAGCAAGAGCAAAAGCTGGATTGATTTTATCAGATGTAATTAGCCTAGCAGGCTGTGCTAGTCCTGCTGGAAGTAATCATTAGCCCCTTGCTAGCTTCATCTTTAAGAAACATATGTTCTCTGTTTTAATCCCTGAGCTGTAAACTACAACTCTTAAAGATGACCCAAGGAGCTTTTCGCGAAGCTGCACGGTTCTTATACGTTTGGATGATACTCGTGATTTTGGCTAAGGCCGTCCTGTTTATCAGAAGAAGTTTGTTTTAAATTATATGTCAAGGTTATTCCAAAGCAGGGCATGCTCAGCTGTTTTTAATTAAATGAGCTGATGGGAACGTAGTTCTGTTACATCTGAATTTTTCACCGTAGAGTTCCCTTATTTTCGTACAGTTTGTTAACTTATTAGCAATGACAGATGCTATACATCAAATCAAATATCTTTCATTCTTCAGTTTGAACCTTGAAATTGGTGTTTGAAATAGTCATCCAGGTCTATGCTTTCCATCCCTTCGATACTTTTCTCCCTAGACATTACACTTAGGCTCTTACTAAGCTCGGAGTAGTTTTGAATTCCTGTATGAAAGACTGTGAAAGTAAAAACGTACGTCAGACCAGTGGAATTCACTCTCCTTGACTTTGGGTTTGAAGGGAGTGCAGACTGACTCCCCAAAGGAGGAGTAGTCTTTATTAGATTAGAATATTGTTCTATACTGTGTTGGAAAATGGACAGTGGTAGACATTTTATTAGCTTCATATTCATATATCAGTCAGTCTGTGTAAACAAATGAAGGAACACTTTGTGCTGTGGTTGAATAATGTTCTATTGAGTGCATATCAGGTCTATCGCATGCTGCTTTTAGGCAAAGTGTCTTAAATCTGTAAATCTCAGTGGCCACAAAGCAGGATCCTTGTAGCCTCAAGGGCCGCAAACCAATTTTGTAAATCATATAGTAAATTGTTTAGAATACTTAACTTGCATGAGCAGACAAATAGATGTAGGATAACCAAAAGTATAACTTTTTTTTTTAATGTACACTTTTTTCATGATACAGTTAATAACATGACAGTAATAAGGGCCTGTTTACACTTGTTATTAAGATATTATTGGAAGGTTGGTAGACAGGTATCTCAAGTAGACAAGCGAGAAACATTTCCATTTAAATCTAGTGTTTTAATCTGTCTCTTTTGTTCACTTTCGACCACTGCTTTCTGGATTATTCACAGGTATATATGGGCTTTTTCTGATCCTTCAATCTAATATTGCAAAATAAGTTAGCGCAATTTACATAATAACACGTAAATTGGATACATTGGAAAATGATACCAAGAGCAACAGCTTTGGTTTCTTCTCTAATAGCCACAGAACTATGCCAAATGTTTTGGGGTTGGGTTAGAATCAAGACAGGAAAGAGAACACCTTTTTTGCACCTTCAGTACAAATTTATGATTTTAACTGGCAAAGTTTAAATCCCGTCTGGCTAGCGCACTTTAAAAATATATATCCCATAATAAGAGGAGAAGGCAGCAGTCTTCAGTGGCTATTCGATTGCTTTTAACAACATGATCATTTAAACTACGAAAGCAATTCGGTCGAATGTTTTTCTTGACAACCTTTGGAAGTGGTCGAAAAACAGACAAGCTCAAAGCATTTCACACCCGGTTTACACCTGTACATAGTGTTGTAATCTGATTCAAATGCATCTTAATTCCAGGTGTAGCAGGGCCTTAGTTTAGACTACCTATTATATGAAAGGGAAGATCACTGTAATGGGACACATGGTGACAACTATTAAGTATATACTTGCACCCTAAAGTTCCTTTCTAAAGTGATCTGATATAGAGTGGTTTATGTTGCTGTACAAAGTGTGGTTCCTGTAAGTCTTCTTTTCATGCAGAAATCTGATCTCAGCGTCCTAAGCGTGCTGGAGAGAGAGGAGTCAGGGTTGAGTTGAAGTTCACGGTGAGAGATACGTTTCCATGTTGAAGAGGTGTCTCGGGGTAACACACACACACCCTCATACTCGCTCATATATATCTATCCATCTCTTTAATGTGGTTGCTTATGTTGCTGCTGGCTATACTCACTGTACACACTGACAGATACTACAGATAATATCTTGTGATTTCATGAAGGATTGTCAATGCACGCAACGCTGTCATAAATAATGAGTTTGTTTTAATGTTTACATTAGATGTATCTGTAAGACTTGCCTGGTTTTATTTGGATCAAGTGTGCACTTAAATTCGAAAAAGGTGGATTTGTGGTTTAGTTTCCATGCCTTGAGTTTATGGAAAGAGTTTTCAGAACCTGAAAGAAGACAATAAAAGTTCCCTGCAGGTCTCCTTTAGTTGACTTTATAGATATATTGCTTTGGAAATATTTAAGTCAACTGATATCTAACGAATCCGTTTGCAAATCCATAGTTATTACAGAATAAATGAACATTCCTTCAACATTATTAAAGCAAAACGCTTTGCACTTTATTTTTCAAATAAGCTGCAAGTTGCAGAGCGATTTGAATGAGGCATAAAACAGATATAAAGTGACATGTTTTCTTTCTGCATTCCTTACCAGACAGCTTTATTGCTCTGTAAATGGGCTTTATGTCAAAATCTGCACCCTGCTGAGAATGAATTCTGTATATATATGCAAAGAAATACATTTTCATGCATTCTTTATTAAATAATAAAAAAAACAGTGTAGTTTAGTATGAAGGACCGGAAAGGTTATTGAAAATTCACTGAAATTCATTGGTCAAAAGAAGTGGGAACGCTGAAAATGGATTATGGCATGCTTTATCCTAAAGCACGAAAGGTGGGTGTGACTTTCAGATCAAGCAGATCTTTCATTACAGGCATGAAAAATCAAAATCAGACATCTGAGGGAGTCTGTGGCCAACAGTTTCACAGCTGTTGCTTGGTCAGCTCAAGTCCCGCTTTGCTTTTGATTTCCTGTCTTTGCTCTAGAGGTACAAAGCACCTGATTTGAACTTTGTAGAGCAGTTCAGTTTGCACTTCTTCTGCAAGACTCCAGTTCAAGTCCAAGTTTCATGATCTGAGCTCTGGACGGCCTAGTCTGGACAAATTTTCTTTGGCATGACACAGAGTGGGTGTTGGAGAGAAGTCATTGGTAAGGAGGTATGCGCTGCAACATGATAGGATTTGTGAGGTTCCACCCGGAAGATGGCCTTCATGAGTGTGTGCTGAATAATACGCCTCATCTAAACTTTGAGCTTTGGTGGGAAAGAGATGTAAGTCTTTTGAACTCATCTGGGCTCTTCCAAGAGAAGGCCAGTCAGATTTACGAGTCCAGAGCTGAATTAATTGCGTGGATGAAACAAGATCTGAGAGAGATGTTGCTTAGCTGCTTATATTTCCCCAAGTTTTTGTGACTTCATTATCCTGCAAAACCCATTGTGAGTTATGAACTTGAGAATAGTGTTCAGACTATAAAAAAAAAAAAGTTGTAAAAACTGAAAGGCCATGTTATTTCAGCACTGTCACACAAATCATTACAGGGTGACTTGCATTAAAACATAGATCTGAGCTTCATCACTGTGTCCATAAATTATGATAAAAATAATTATAATACAGAAATGCATGTATGCTTCATTAAGAGGGCAATCCTAGAATGCACTGCAACATGCTCAGTAAATCTATCCAAGTTAGAGAATTGTTTATTATTATAATACAAACATAAACTAAATTTGGGTTCGGAAAGATTTGTTAATGTTTTATAAGTCTTATGCTTACCATTTATTTGGTCAAAATACAATGCAAACAGTAATATTGTGAAATATTATTACATTTCAAAATAAATTATATTTATTTGAATAGATGTGATGGCAAAACTGAATTTTTAGCTTCATTACCTCCAGAAATGATTCTAATATACTGATTTGCTGCTCAATAAACATTATCAATGTTGAAAACAGCTGTGCTGCCTAAAAGGTTTGTGGAAATAGTAATACATTCGATTTTTTTCAGGATTCTTTGATGAATAGAAATTCTAAAAGAGCAACATCTGTTTAAAACAGAAATCCTTTGTAAATGTCTGTATTTTCAGTTAAACAAAAGTGCAAAAAAAGTTTACTTTTTTTAAAATGGTTTCTCCTAAATGTGCCATATATATATATATATATGCTTATTACAGTGTTCTGCCACAGAAGTCATGAAGCATCTCAGACACTGAAAGGACTATAGAAAAATGAATTCCCACTTCACCCAAGTACCAGTGGTGATGAAAGCTGCTCAGCAGCAAAGGGAAGTGATTGTTTTTCAAGGGAAATGTCTCGCAGGTGTCTTGTGTTACAACCCTTCTCAACACAAAGTTTGGCTGTTTAACAAAATGATATGGATGTATTGGGACTGCCGTTTTGTTTTAACCTCTGGATGTATAAGGTGAAGTGTTGCCCCTAGTGTCATGACAAAGAGAGTTTGGCCACAGCAGAGGTGAGAGGGACCTGAAGCAGGAGAGCAGGGGCTTGAGTTTTAGCTTGTAGGTTTATTTTCTTTGTCTGCCTCTTTTCCCTGCTTTAGAGATTCAACAGTAGGAGTTTAAGAGAGGAAATTCATTTGATTTCCGTAGACACTTGGCAGAGTATGGCATTTAAAGATTCCCATACTCAACCACACTGTTTTTCTTTCCACAGCGCTTAAGTCTTTGCAAGTCTGAGAGAGGCTTGGTAATGGGATTGCTGCAGGTTTTCAATATTTGAGTCATTCTACTGCTATTTTTCCCCACAGTGCATTAATAATACAAAGGCAGATGTGCACATGGTAGTTCTTGCATGCTAAAGCACAATGGACTCAATAGGGATGCACAGATATCAAAATCAAGGCTAATATGATATTTATAATTGCTAATTATGTTCTGTTAGGCCTACTGAAAAAAAGGGTATATTTTTCTACAGATGAATAATATCAAAATTCTATACTGTTATGTCTAAAAATAAATACTATTATGTCTTAAATAAAAACATTAAATGAACTCATTTCTATTATATTGGCTATACTTTTCTATTTAGTGACAAAACGCTATAATACTTTCTCATCTATTGCCCACATTCAAGGCCCAGAAAGGTAGTATAAGGACATTGTTAAAATGCTTTTTATGCAAAAAGAAAACACAACTTTTTGTGCTGACTTAATTCAGCAATTTCTTCTCTTCCGTGTCAGTCTTCGACACACATTCCCGAGAGGATCAGTTTTTTGTTTGTTTGTCTTTTATTCAAAGAGAGATTTTCTAATTTGTCAATATGTAAATTACAAGGAGACCTGACCACACGCGAAGAGCCACAAATCACTTATGAACATGTTGGAGGATTCTTGGCCAGCTACTTTAAACTCTTATAAGCTCTTCAAAAGAGTTGAGCTTTTTTGTCAAATGACAGGATGATTACAGCGACCGCAGTGCACCCCTGATTAGTGACATGTAGTTATTTCAGGGAGTTGAGAGAAGGATGCTTCGCCTGTGTGGAGAAAGAATAAACAAGACCCCCGCTGGAGCAGTTTGATGGTGTGGTGCTTTGGTGTGGCATTCATTTAGATGCCCAGTCTACCATCTTTTACTTCAAGACTGCTATTGTGGGAATGTAGGTGTGGTAGCATGACTACTGTGATCTAAAATGACTTGAAAATGAAAAAATTGTCTGAGTGTCATTTCCAGTAAAAATGGCAGAAAGGAGAATAATCAGCTTTTGTCATTCTGCATCACTAGCATGTGTATTTGTGGAATGCACTTGAGTACAGAGACCGTTGTCTCTCACGGTTGTTTCCTGTAATGGGGAACAGTAGAGTGAACAGGAAGTCAGTAGGCAGTTATTTCCATTGTGCCCCAACTACTCTGATGAGGTCATTGCTTCCTTTTAGGAGGCCAGGAGCTGCTTTGTAAGAAGCATAATCTCCCGAATGAATGTGTAATAATATTGAAATCATCTCAAATGTTGGTGACATATCATGGAAATCTGAAATTTTTCTTGTTTAAGTGCTATAATCAAGTCTCTGGGGAATCTACTGCGGAGTGTAATGTACTTCCTGTGTAATGTAGAAAGGGGATCTTATTATAATATTACCACCCTTTAATCTGCCAGTTTCCACCCATAGCGCCACCATTGTGTTTTTGCAAGTGGTGTAGCAGTTCTAATACCAGGGTGAAAGTTTGAGTAAAGCATTGCTAACTATTCTGTCTTTTGCTGCACTGACGAGCACAGAACACTATTTAGAGTCCCAGCCTCAGAGGAAACAAGAGAGCAGTTGATTTATTGTATCATTATGCTGCTGCCATACAAATCTAATATAAACATGCAATTTATTTCCCAGCTGTTCACCTTCACAGACATAACCAACAGTTTTTTAACTTGTGTGTTTTTAACATAAATTTGTGTGTAAGCTTGTCCATGTTTCTGCTTCCACTCAAAATAGGCATTTTCAAAATAATATAATTAATAATCTGTGGGGTATTTCGAGCTGAAACTTCTCAGACACATTCTGGGGACACCTGAGATTTATATTACATCTAGTAAAAAGGGGCATAATAGGTCTCCTTTAAAAATTATTTCCATTTCCGTTATTTTTTCAGTAACGCGGTAATCTAACTAATTACTTTTCCCGTGGTTACAACGCCGCACGTTACTGAATGTTAAATGCGGTGCGTTACTATGCATTGATTTAATAAACTATGTAATCCGAACGGACCCCTGGCTCACACAGCGAGTGAGCAGGTGGGTTAATAAAGAGATAAGCGATTATGAGATTGGCTAAGGCAGAGTCATGTGTTTCATGGTAGCCAATCAGAGCCAGTGTTTTTACACACATGCCAGCACACGCGGCTGCGCCAGCGGCGCCGAACACACACACACACACACGCAACAGCTACACAGATTCGCTGGCGAGATGGCGAGTCAGGGGCAATCCGATGAAAAGTTGGCAATGTTTACATGTAATGTGTGACACGCATCTACAAAGCTAGTGGCCAAAAACACTTTTCTTACAAAGATAATACTTGAAGTGCAGGATAAAACTCTTGCTGACTGTTGACGTGCAATAAATATTGAAAGTTATGTACCTGTCTGTTCTACTCATTTCAACTGACTTGTGAAAACTGCAAAAAAAAAAAAAGTACAAATTCTCTGACATGTAGCAACATTTATTTTTATTTTTTATTTTTTTTTACAGTAACGCAAATAGTTACTTTCCCTGGTAACGAGTTACTTTTATTATAGAGTAATTCAGTTACTAACTCAGTTACTTTTTGGAACAAGTAGTGAGTAACTATAACTAATTACTTTTTTAAAGTAACGTTCCCAACACTGCTATCTAGTAATCCCGAAAACACTGATTGCCTTGTTCAGGTGTGTTTAATTAGGGTTGGAGCTAAACTCTGCAGGATAGTGGCCCTCCAGGACCGGAGTTGCCTATCCCTGCCCTATACTCACCCTCTTGATGCCCAAAACCAGTACTTAAGGTATTTTGAAAAATGTTTCAGTGTTTTTCGTGTGTCCATACAATGGATATTGTTGTCCAAAAATTTTTTTTGAGTGAACTGTCCCTTTAGGAAGTATACAATTTATTCAAAAATGAAATTTGTTTCATAATTTATGCTGTTCCAAACACGTATGACTGTCTGTCCCCTGTGGAGCACAAATAAAGATATTTTGAAGAATGGTTTTTGTTACCATTACCAAAATAAAACCTTGAGAGATTCGTCAAATTATTTTCTTTAACGTTCCACAGAAGAAAGTCATACAAAGTTCCACAGAAGAAAGACATACAGGTTTTAAACGAACCGAGGTTGAGTGACAGAATTTAAATCTTTGGTTGGATGAATCTATTTAGAGCTATTTTAGGTAAGGGCAGTTTTAAAGGGGTCATCAGATGTGACATGCACTTTTTCAAGTTGTTTGAACTGAAATATGTTTTGGCAGAGTGTGTACACAACCACCCTATAATGATAAAGATCCATCCAGTGTTTTTTTTTTTTTTATCTCGTTAAATAATTTCTCCTTTCTCAAATCAAGCAGTTCTCAGATGCCTGTCAGTGTGACATCACACAGACCCATGCCCTCCCACGGTAGTTAGACCCACCCTGAGTGAGCTGTCATCAGTCCACCATTGTTTCGATGCCAAAGCATATGTAGACCAGAATATCTCCTAAGCAACTGAGGTGTTTTGTTGTTGGATGTAATAATGAACATAGCAGTCATAATTTACTCCCGACATCTGAGCCACTGAAGATGCAGTGGATTACATTTGTTTTTGAAGAAAATGCGCCCCTAATCTAACTAAATGCTTCTATGTTTATGCGAATCATTCGTGATCCAGCTTCACCTACAGAAAAGTGAGTATAAGGTTTTTGAATAAATCTTTGCAAATCGGCGTTCCTAATAACGTGCTAGTTAGCAAGTTTCATGATGAATGGGGTTAAAGTTGACCATCTCTCAGAGAGCGTCTTGGAAAGGGGGGGGGGGGGGGGGACAGCAGAGCTCATTTGCATTTAAAGGGGCATGCAAAAAAACTACTTGCTCTGAAAATAGCTGTTTTTGACAAGGTACAAACAGTGCTGTTTCACACTACCATTGAGAAGTTTTAACCAAAACTATGTTATGAATTTTCATTAAGACCCTAAAGAATCATATCAACTTAAGGAAAATGGGCATCCGATGACCCCTTTAAGGAAAAAAAACATCCCTTTCTATATGTATGGAATGGGTCGGTGGAAGACAGATAACTTGTAATATTTCATCCAGACCGACAGGAACTCTGTAGAAGTACTCCAGGCTTTTTCTGGATTAACAGTATGTTTCCATTTAGCCACGAAATGTGCGGCCCAGTCAGCAGATTAGCTATTTTAGGTTTTGGAGATTAGATCAGCGTGGCACTAATAAGAATCTGTGAATAATGAGCTTTGAGGCCAAATGCTTTGGCTGCTTTTCATGTATAAGGCAGAGGGATCGTTCGCGTTCAGTCTGGCATCTGACAGCCTCTGTGAGATTTGGTTGCTTAGTGGGCCAGCCAATCACAATTCAGTATGACTCGTTTCTTAGATTCTACCTAATCTGTTAATCCTCTCCCGAAAGATCCATTTAAAGATCTGTTTGTGTAGAAACTTCATCAAAAATCTTTCATTGTCTTTGTTTGCACACAGTTTCTTGTATTTAATTTTCTCTGGACGTCATCTGCTAATGTAGAAATTTGTGTGCAGGCAGAGTGTACATGTGGTTAATTTGTGTAAGGGGGCCCAGGCCAGGACGAGGGTGATCAGGCTTCAGACTGTTTCTCCAGATCCTCTCTGCTTTATGCATCACCAGCCAGCCTCTCCAAACTGGGGAGGGGAGCGAATGAGAACAGGGCAGACTGGTTAGGAACATGAAATGCCTTCCCTTCGCCTCCTTTACTGTGGCAAAGCCCTGGTTTGAACACCAGATGTTTGAATATTTCCTTTATGATGTTTTTGATTAAATAAGATGAATCCTGGACCCATAAGGAGGAATATTTCTAGAACAATATTTATGGTGACACGGTTACTTCACTTCTTTTTAATATGATAATTAGAGAGTGAAAACATAAAAGCAATGTGGAGATTTGACTCCTCGGTATACTGTTATGAATAAATGCACGGAATAAAATAAACAAACAAAATGCAAATTGTATGCTGATGCCGGAACTGAAAAGGTTTTTCTGTACCTAACACTTTGATACCTGAGACTGTTTAAGATGGTGACTTTAAAACTATTTTTGAACTGTGCAAATTTTGTTAACAAGCTGGGTCACATATAAATTGCTTATTAATATACAAGTAAGTTTCAGAATAAAGAGGGATAATGTGAGTGATTAGTCCACATGCTCACTGGTAGTGCATGAGCACAGCTGCTCTTAAATGCACAAACACTGCAGAGCCCCAGATTCTCGCATGAGAAGCTCCGAAGGCATTTTAATCAAAACAAGATGCCCCTCTGGAAGCTGGAAGGGGCACAGCTGAGACTTACGCAGGACCAGCGTCTGTCAGGAACTGTGGTTAGACTGACAGATGAGCCAAGCGCAGGAGTGCCAGGTCTGTCAACAACCTCTGAACGACTCAAATGCTGCAGCTGCAGAAGGAAAGGACACTCTCTGCTGTCATGTACCCTAGTACTTATACATTTATGATTATTTTATTTCTTGGCGTGACGTTTGAGCTTAATAGTTCTGACACTTAAGAAAGCAAGTTTTGTTAAATCAAAGTCCAGCAGCAACAATCTCTGGTGCCTGATACCACAATGTTACAAGTTCCTGGGGTTGTGATGTGAGATCGGGTTACTGTCTGCTGCCAGAGGTCACGCTTGGTGTCAAAGTGGAAGAGACACATCTGAAGACATCACATTTTGTTTCTTTTAACTAAAACAATGGTGAGATTGGAGACCTGAGGTCATGAACCTGAACTGCAAGAATATGCATTATTTGAGAAGCTTTTTTATATTCGACCATCTGTGTTTTCTCTTCAAGGAGCTCCATTCTGAGAGTAGCATGGTAAAGGCCCTCAGTAGAGAGAGTGAACAATATTGGATTCATTTCAGTTCATTACTTGGAATTTTGGTGAATTTGGAAGGTATTTTATTGAATATGAATAACTCTTTCCATGATATTGGCGGAATTTTCTGGCTTTCCGTGTTTTCACTGGTGTACGGTTGGAGGCGCTATTCCGCATCTTCTGAAAGAGTATTGAATGTATGAGTCGAAACATGGCAGAGAAGGAGCAGAAACAGGTGATCGCATATTTAAGCAGATGCATATGTAAAAAAATGCGATCATAAAACATGAATCATTATATAAATCAAAACTGCTTATCGTTACAGAATGAAATGTCGATCCATGAAGTGATATAGGACCGTGCAAGCTTCTATGTTATGTTCTATGTTATGATCTTCGTTCTGAATCTGATCCAGACGGAGTCTTTTACAAAAACGCAGTTTCTTAAGCTTTTTGTTCAAAAAGTTTTTTTTTTTTTCATGAAACTTAAAAAAAGATTGTATGAAGCTACAGTAGAATTTTGTTGTTGTTGTTCAAAAGCAGAGGCTCAGTTGACACCAAATATAATTGTATATATTCAAATTATATTATTTTTTATATAACATTTTAATATTGACATATTGTATCATATATTGTATGGTCTATATAAGACCTATAAACATTTTTAAACTTTTCTGAATCTTTTGTTAAATTTTAATTTGCATCCTGTTTGCTACAGCAATTCGAAAGCAGAAATCGGAAAATTAAAAGATATCCTTAATTCAATATTGAATAGGACACACTCCTCCTTGTAACTGTATATAAATTAAACAAGCATGATTTTACTACATCCAGACATTCATTATTAAAACACACACACACTTTACATAGGAGCGATGACAGTATTGCTATGAAATGTACTTGGATTGGGGCTTTTCTCACCAATAAGAACAAAATAAAATAAAATAAAACTGAAGTGGACAGATCATATGATGTTTTAAACTGGGTGGAGAAATTGCTGTTGCTCCCCTCACATAGTCAGCTGGTAGCCTTTTTGCAAGAAAGGGGGAAGAAAGAAAATAGTTTTGGGGGTTTTCAGTGTAATGTAGATGGATTATATAACAACATATTTGCAACTTTGATTGATGTGGTGTTTGCAGATCTGAAACCTGCACTGCGTGTTGAACGCAACTGCCAGAGACAAATTTTTGGTTCTGGCTAGAGGTGTTTCCCCTGATAGTGGCCTGTGTGGAGCTGTGCAGTCATCTGTGCATGTGTAAACAACAGGAGCGAGTGGGGCTGACCTCCTGTTCACCTCCACTCCAGACCCTTTGGAGTCTGCTCAAAACATAGAAGCTGGCCCTAACTCCAAACATCTCATTTTCATCCTTCAAAAGGGTGAAGATTTGGACCGAGATTATGGTTAAAGGGTCCTGTCTTAAGATAAGCACCAATCTGCATTATGCATATTTGCAGGCAATTACCCCTGGAACGCTCCTAAGATGAAACAAGACTTTTGTTGTTAAATTTGTAAGAGTGATTCCCTCCAACCGCTCTGTTTCTGGCTGTTTTTCCTTTTGGTGTTTTCAGAAAGAGTTCGTTCTGTGAGAACATAGCATATCCTTGTGATCAGATGTGATTATTCAGAAGCAGACTATGAAGTATGTATGAATAAAGGTCTTAAAGTTCAACAGCAGGAAGCTTTTGTAACAGGAACAACTAATCAATCCCAGAACTGACAGCTCTGCTATTAACAATGCTTGTTCGGGCCACATGAGCAGCGCCGTCTCGGATTATAGAGGTGTGCAGGAAAACATTCCCGCTTGACATTGTTCAGAGGTCAGTGAGTGATGGGATGCTGAACAGCTGGAGGAGTGACGAGTCTGAGAGTTCACAGCAGGCTTTGCTTAAGTGAGCTACGGGGCAAAATGGCATTTCTCACATTCTCATCTGTCATTGTTTTGGTCTGTGTGTTTAGAGGTCTACACCTATCTCAATGCCGGGCTATGAAAAGACTGCAGAGCTCAACCTGATATTGAACATTTGCTCTCAATCTTTTGGGGAAATCAGTTGCATGGTTTATGGTAGAGCTTTGGCAGAGTTTTGTTGAACGGGTCCCAAAAATGCTGTGTTTGGAGATTACTTGTGTTATTCGAATGCTGCAGCTGAAACTTGGATTCCTGATGATTCAGATTCTTTATTAGGGCCCGTAACAGAGACGGGGGGCTTAACAATTGTTTTTGTTTGTGGCCTCTCAAATTTAATACAGTCCTGTTTAAATTGGGTTGTTGTTGTTTTTTGATTATCCTTTAAAGGGTTAGTCCCCTCCACCCAAAAAAAACCCCGGATGCGAGTGGCTCAGTGCAGCTCAACGCAACAAAATACAATAAATCCCATTAAAATCAATGATGCTGTTTACATTGGATGTGTTGCAGCACGACACGACAAATCCACAGCAGTAAACTAATAACTCATTCAATTTATGATGTACTGACACAAAGTTCAAATGATTTCCAACGGTCGCTTGTTGCGTCCAGCGTAAACAGAACTTAGCTGTTGCTGCACAATGTGAGGTGTCAATTGTCACACAGTGTTCTTCCAGCTCCCCGGTATTTTTTATTCAAGATTTGAAAGAAATGCTGGAAAGGTAAACTGGGTTTCTTCAGATGCAAACTTGATTTAAAACAGGCCTATATAAACAGGGTTTCTTTTTTTCTTTGAAACACTGAAGGCTTTGTTTGTGCCTGTATATTTTTTTTGTTACTTTTGTCGGACCAGGTGTTTGTCAGTGGATAAAAGGCTAGTTGGAATCTTGTCTCTGGAGTAGTTTTATGTCTGAGACCCTCATTACACCTGCCTTGAATACCAATCCACGGTCTATTATGCACTAATCATGGACTTCACCTCTGCTAAAAAGAGGAAAGAGGCAACCCCCTAAACAACTCGAACAAATGGCACAGAGGCATTTCACATTTTTTAACGTTCAACTTCCAATGAGTTATAGGAAAAACAGTTTAAGTTGTTTATTGACATTAATGACGTATTAGTTTAGCTTCAAGTTTCATGTTTTCACCTCATTTTCATTAGATTGCAACCAGAACAGGCATGGAACAGTCTTAAAATAAATGCAATAATGAGATACAATTCGTGGCTTGAGGTAATTATGGCTCCTGTGGCATTATATGTGGTTTTGGGTTAAATTTGGCAAAGTTACTCTTTTAAACCAGAAGTTTTGGGGGATTTAGAAGAAAATAACTGGAGCAAATAAAACTTGGAGGCTAAAAGAGAGTTCTAGAAACTCGTGGATTCTTTAAGACCAAATGGTATATATATATATATATATATATTCAAGAAGGATCGTAAGAGTCTGAAAGTGAAGCACCAGAAGCAGGTTTCTTCATATGTTTTTGGTCATTGGATAGGTGTCGAGGTTTCACAGATGAACCATTGATTTTTAAACTAATGGAGGATTAGTAGATTATAAATCCTGTTTTTAGCAGACTAACACACTTTAGAATCAGTGCACACACTCTCCAGCCCTCAGTCCGCAGAGCTTTAAGCTGCTGAAATCCCATTGTGTGCTTGAGTAATGCAGTATTATGGATGTGTGAAACAGACACTGGCACCCTGATTGCAGCTGCTGCTTTACTGTTTATTCAATCTGTCGAAGAAAAAAAATGTATGAATTTGAGTGTATAAACTGTTAACTCAGGAACTTTTCTTTAAGCCTCCCTTTGAATTCTGGCAATAAGCAACTTTACACTTCTATTTAGCAAGATGAATTGAGCAAGATGTTTCTTCACGAACAATTTTCAGACATGCTCTCTATTATTAATTTCACACATTTATGTCAAGCATCATAGTGACACCGAATGAATGCACGGATGGTCAAATGTTCCTGATGATCATTGGATTATTCCCAAAATGCTGGAGAACTTGATCATCAGGTTTTGTGAGTGCTGTCATCATCCAAACAAACGGAAATCTGAAACGTACTGTTTTCACTTCAAAAATGATCTCCCTGATATTATTTGTAATGTGAAAAAATTAATAAAAAAAATGCTAAATAGAAGCATGTTCACTTTCAGTCTTCAACTGATAGGACAGCAGTAAAGTTCAGGTCAAGTTCGGCAATCTAATACTTTAGCTGATCAACCAGCGAATGACCATAAATTAAACCATGTCAAATCAGCTACTGGTTTAAGCTGGATTTTCCAGCAGGGTTGCAATTACTGCTTTAAAAATGGCCAGCACAACTCCTCCTACATTTTGTTCAATTAGAGGCTGATGTTTTGTATTAGCTATGCGAAGGAATCGCGTCTCCTCATGCTGGTAGTGAGGGCAGTAATCTAGCGTGTGAGTCAGGGCCCAGCGCCAGCCTGCAAGGCCATTTCCAATTCTTTGTCTCTAGTGGTGACATTAAAACGTAATTGGCTTCTGCTTCTTCTGCCAACTGTAGTGGCTCCCCATAACATTAAGGGACTTTGGCTGCTCAGAGTACTAAGTTTGTGAATGTGGTGACTGTAGCCATTCAATCCAAGCTAAATGTCTCACTCTCTATATTCCCTTCTGGCACTTTGAGTTTAATGGGGGTTTTGTCTTGACTGTTTTTTTTTTTTTCTTAGAGGATTTCGTATTTACTTTTTTAACTGGTCCTAAAGAAAATCTCTTTTTTTTTTAAATACCAAAGTGAAATGTCATGCATTTTTATGCTGATAATACTGATATGTACTGAAATACTAAAACACCACTACTTAATCTAGAGTGTAAAATAAAGAGCAGGACCGGTGTAGTCTGATTCCCAAATTAATTACATTTATGTTTTTGTTTTGTAATTTACATTCAACATTGTCAGTATTGTGCGATTCCAGAACAAATGACTTTAAATAGCGGTTCTTTTTAGGAAATGAGAAACATGAAGTGCAAAATATAGTCCAGATCCTGAACGAATGATTGTAATGAGTTGCATCTTTGTAATGAATCAATCACACACAGTTTAAAACTGACCATGAGATTAGCTGGTTCCCACTCTGTGTAACATTCTGGCAAGGTTTTCTCAAAACTATGTGCAAAAATTATTCCAGTAATTAAATAGAACAGTCATTTAAAATGATCTGGTATTTAATAATTTTCTTAAAACGTTAAGGGATGTTGTTTTTTCCTTAAATGTTTTAGTTAACATTAACCTAACATTTTTAAACCTTACTACTTGTTTCAGATTATTTAGAGAACATTAAAAAGTAACTTTCCCATAATGTTTACAAAAAATAGAAAAAGGAATATTCTCTTAAAATTCACATACAAAAAATAATTATATATATATATATATATATATATATATATATATATATATATATATATATATATATATATATATATATATGCGTTACATTTTGAATGTTTTGAAAAACATTCAGGAATGTGGTTATTCATAACTTATTCATAACATGAACGTTAGTGAAACGTTATTGGAACATATTTTTGTTAGATGGGTTGTTCATATGACTTGGCAATGGAGTCGCACTTTTTTCCTAATATTTAATCAGAACTGAAATTTCCCTTTTTCTTTGTTGATCAACACCTCGTGATGTTATGGAGATGTGATCTTCACAGCGTGCCAGCTTGTTGGCTCTCATATTCTCATCTATGGAAGCATATCCTTCATATATGGGATATGATCACGCGCTGCTGTTTCCCATTACTCAACACAGCACACTGTGAAACTGTAGGAGACTAAAACATCTGTCAAAGGGAACAATGGGGTCATCATGCCCATAAATTAATGGAAATAACAGACTTATGGCTTGAGTTCTGCTGAACAATACATATTGCGGTTTAAGCAGCTTGCAGTTTAATCAAATGGAATAATAAAAACTTTGATCCTCATCCAGTCATTACTGCCCTAATGGTTCGGGAAGGACTAAATAATGCCTGATACATTATATGTGGGGATTCAGTGATATTAGGCATGGATGGGACCAGGAGGAAATTCACAGGGAGATTAGTATGCGAATATGGTTTTTGCAGGCCGTGTGTACACGCTAGATCTCAACAAGCCTGCCAGAATCCTTTTTCTTAAAGCTATGAAACACTTTCTACCTCAGTCATCATTGCGGAATGGAGCCAAGGCCATCGCTTGTGAAGATAGACAATGAATTAACCGAGGAAATGATTTGGAAAGGAAAGACCACGATTTGTTTACATTATTTCAACAACTTGTCTGTGTTACATAATGATGTTCTCAGAATGATTTGAGTGCAATATCATAGTGTGTTCTTGTCTTTCTCTCTATTCCTTTCCTGTCTGTTTTTCTATTTCCCCTTTTCCCAGACTCGGACCTTAGCATGCGAACACTGAGTACGCCAAGTCCGGCTCTGATTTTGCAGCCTCGTTCATCTCCAGGCGTGCTTAATGGCTCCTCCACGTCTTCCTCCACGTTCGGCACGGAAACCATCGCCATGGTCCACACGCCGCCCACTTCTCTCACCCATCCGCAAAGGAGTCTGCGACAGCCGAGGGACCAGCAGGGGGCGCCCATCGACATCCTTCCTGACCATGCTTTTCTGCAGATCTTCACCCATTTGCCCACCAACCAGCTGTGTCGGTGTGCCCGTGTTTGCCGCCGCTGGTACAACTTGGCCTGGGACCCGCACTTATGGAGGACTATTCGTTTGACTGGAGACGTGCTACATGTGGACCGTGCGCTTAGGGTTCTCACTCGCAGACTGTGCCAGGACACCCCCAATGTGTGTCTCACCCTGGAGACGGTGGTGGTCAGTGGCTGTCGGAGGTTAACCGATCGAGGACTGTACACGGTGGCACAGTGCTGCCCAGAACTGCGTCGCTTAGAGGTGGCCAGCTGTTACAACGTGTCCAATGAAGCCGTGTTTGAGGTGGTGTCACGCTGCCCCAACCTGGAACACTTGGATGTTTCAGGTAATTCATCTTTGGTGATAATGTTTGGTTATAATATTAGTATTTATCTGTTTTAAACAATCGCTGCCCACTCTGAACACAATACCTCAGTTTCAGCCAATCAGAACGATTATCTAAGTTGTAGTAGGATTTTGGACCAATGAGATTTTTCAGTGGGAGGGGTTTACCAGCTACAAAACAGAAAGGAAGCCACCATCAAAATAGTTATATTCACATGAAAGACATTGTGATCATTACATTTGGCTTGGTTAGGACACAGTGTAAAAGTCATGATAATAGTGATAAGACAACTTAATTATTAGAAATAATCTGTGTTGATAATATGTTACATGTAAAGGAATTATGTAATTAAATTACAAAATAAATGTCTTTGTAATCTGTTTCAGTTACTGAGAAAAATGCGTAATTAAATGGCAGTTACTTATGAAAATTTTAATGATTACAAAGGAGGTTACGTCTAAATATATTTTCAGACACATACAGATTTGATTGATTTTGTTCCAAAATTGCATCGACTAGGACACAGAATAGGACACATGTTTATTTAATAACTATTTTATTTCCTATTTGGGCCTGTGTATACCACTTATTTATAACCATTTATTTATAATGTAATGGTTTCTGTACACAATTTAATCTTCAATTATTTCAACTGGTTTTGCTTCAGAACCCAGATTACATGTTAGACATAAAGCGATGTCCCAAAATAGCACCAGATTTGTTTATTGTACAAAATGTTTGTATCTACATGACACAATATGAGCTGCTTATAGGCCCAAAAGTTAGCAAATGATTCTTGATCTTGTCTGAACAGGAAAACTGCCCAATTTTGGTTTCTGAAAGTCTCTTGAATTTCAGTGGTCTTATGGTCTCGGCAGCCAATAATTCACTGCACATATCAAATTGTGGTTGGCACAGACTCTATTTATCTTCATTGCAAGTGAACCTGGATTTAATATAGACTGGGTTGTTTCTTTTACCTTGTGACCACTAAAAAATTTCACTCAGAAATTGCTAGTATATTTCACAATTAATAACAAAGAACACCACCACACTGAATTAGACATGGATTTGTTCATGTTTTCAAGGATGAGAAAATATAGATGAATTTTATAATTTGCATTCATCTCCATTTGCATTTTCCCCAGCAGTTCACTACCAGAACAGACCTGTGACCCAGTTGAGGACCACCGGTTTAACATTTGGCATAAAAAGCTGAAATAATGAAGTATTTGAGTCTGCACTAACACAATTATATTCAATTTGACATTCTCAACAAAACATGTCAGTAATGTAGCTGTGTTGGTCTTCAAACTCTCCGAAAACACAGAAGGAATTTTATTCAGCTGTATAAATGACTTCCTGACTCAGAGCCAAACAGCCTGTGCTTCACCTGCTTTGTTGTCCAGCGCAGAAGACAGTCGAGTCTTTTTTTTTCTCACAGAGATTATTCTGAAATGTCCAGGACTTCCTCTTGGAAAAGCTGGAAAAGGTATTAATAGCTCTGGCATTCTGTCTGTGTTCTCTATCCTTCCCAAAAGAAACATAAGCCCAAGCAGAACCAGGACCTCTGACTTTATGGTGCTTAGGGAAAATCTGCTACCCTAATTTAGACAATCAATGATCAGCTGTCTTTTCTATATAATTAATTGCTATAAAGGTAGACTAATTAATGTGCATATAACTCTAAATAGCTTTTATATAAATATTTGTCCACTTGCCCTTTATATATTATAGTGTAGTATATTTATATAGCTTTCTCTGTTCAAGTTTATAATGGCTTTTCCTGACAACTTTTATCCGTTTTTCTTTTCAGTTTTCGTTGGGAAGCATTATATTTCACAGATGACCATATTGAAGCTTACGATTTAGGACTTAGTGAATAAATATGTCAGAAAATAATAAACCTTCTCCTCATGTCCTCAAGTCCCTTCCCTGGTGTTTTATTTCCAACTTCCTGCACTACACTTCCTGTTGGAGCATGTTGTTTTTCCTGTGTGAGTGCAGGGGTCCGGCTGGGGTCCCTCTGCCGTTAGATTGGAGCGCTGCATTCTCCTAAAGGAGACGTGGGGCGATCCCATCCCCCATCCCTCCTGATATAACTCATTTCAGATGTCTCTACAAGGTTTAGATCAAACCCTCCACAGCCATTTTCCCGTTCTTCAGATATTCTGCAATAACTTTCAGCTTTAGTTCTACTGTAAGGGCTTGTGTTGAATCAGATGACAGAGGTGAAGACCAGACAGCAGAGTACAGACATTTCTCGGATGAGGTGTTTCACATCAAGACTTTCTTCTGCGATTTCTGTTAAAACATCTAAAAGCAAACATTTGGTATTTCTTTCATGTGCACCTGACAGCATGAAAAAATCTTCAGTCTTTTGGGAATAAAAATGATCACATACACATGGTCCTGAAGAAATGTTTTGGGCCTTTTCTTTTTCATAATGGGCAAAACAGTCCCTATAATTTTTCTTCAGAGACTCAGTTTAAAGCTGAAATGTGTCATTTTTGGTAAAATACTTTCTCTTGTGTCAACTTAATATGCAAAGACAATTAGAAGGAAAAAAAAGAGTTTGGTTCTCAAATAAGACATAAGAAAAAACTAAAAAAAATATATGTATAATTTTATGTCCTTATGAGAGCATACTTCCATACTTCAAGTAGATTTAAATATTATATAATAAAAATAAAAATAAAACATTATTGGGGGGGGGGGGGCTACATATTTTTTAAATACGTTAAATATATTTTGTAATATTTTTTATATCATTGATTTATATATATATATATATATATATATATATATATATATATTTTTTTTTTTTTTTTTTTTTTTTTTTTGAAATCTCTATTAGTGCCTGAATGGGAAAGTATGCAAAGAGATATCAACTAATTTACAAGTGCTTCTCAATGAATTAGAATGTCATGAAAAAGTTGTGAAACTCGTGTATTTAATAAGTTCAGTGCACACAGACTGAAGTAGTTTAAATCTTGCGTTCTTTTATTGTGATGATTTTGGCTCACATTTAACAAAAACACACCAAATCACAATCTCAATAATCTCAATAATTATACACTTAACAGAGGTTGCTAATTGCGTTCTGACTGGTTCTAAAAGCCAGATAGACTTAGACAATATCCACATATGGACGTAAGCACTTAGCATATCTTCTAGTGATTATTCAGGCGACAGATATCAGAGGTCAGACGCAATAGGTCTCTCCAGAGATGTATATCTGATACCCTGGACATCAGGGTGATGGCAAAAGACGGTTTCCTCCTAGGGCTAACTCACACACACACATACGCAGAGAACACTTATCTGTACTTCAATGTTGCTGGGCTCTGCCACTCCTTCAAAATAATTAATGATGTTTTAAATCTATATTAACATTTATTATAATATAATTGCTAAAGAGTAATCCATGAAACATTGTAGACAGACCTACCTTAAGTAAATTAGGTTACTAATAAATAATATAATATATAGTAACTATATATTAATCGTATAAAAATACATTTGATATTTAGCATTATTTGTGCTATTTAATTTTTTGGTGCTAGAAGTATAGCAACTATACACTTTATCTTTAAATACAACGTTTTGGTCAATTTTTCAAATCATATTCTGTATTGTACATAATTTGTGTGTGCAGTTTAAACGGTGCAGGTGACGTTTTGTTCTGTTAATGATTTTCTTTCATTCTGTCTTTATATTCTACAGGGTGCTCTAAGGTGACCTGCATCAGCCTGACAAGGGACGTGTCCTTTAAACTCTCCCCTCTTCATGGGCAGCAGATCTCCATCCGCTATCTTGACATGACTGACTGTTTTGCTCTGGAAGACGAAGGCCTGCACACCATTGCTGCCCACTGCACTCAGCTCACCCACCTCTACCTGCGGCGCTGTGTGCGCCTGACCGACGAGGGCCTGCGCTTCTTAGTCATCTACTGCCCGTCCGTGCGGGAGCTCAGCGTCAGCGACTGCCGCTTCATCAGTGACTTTGGCCTGCGGGAGATTGCCAAACTAGAGGGCCGCCTGCGCTACCTCAGCATAGCGCACTGCGGCCGCATCACAGATGTAGGCGTGCGCTACATAGCTAAATACTGCAACAGACTGCGTTACCTGAACGCTCGTGGCTGCGAGGGGCTGACAGACCACGGCGTCGAGCACCTTGCCAAGAACTGCCTCAAGCTCAAGTCCCTGGACATCGGGAAGTGCCCACTTGTGTCGGACGCCGGCCTGGAGCAACTTGCACTAAACTCGTTCAACCTGAAGAGACTGAGTCTGAAGTCGTGCGAGAGCATCACGGGCCGCGGGCTGCAGGTGGTGGCAGCCAACTGCTTCGACCTTCAGCTGCTGAATGTACAGGACTGTGACGTGCCACTGGAGGCGCTGCGCTTTGTCAAGCGTCACTGTAAATGCTGCGTCATTGAACACACCAATCCAGCCTTTTTCTGAGAGCTGCACGCATGAGATTGTGTGGACGGATTTGAGAAGATAATCTGTTTTGACCCGGGCCGGTGACGTCTCTGCTAGACAACACAGCGGAGACTTGCACTGCTGCACCTCTGTATTTAATTTGCATGGTTGGGAGAAATCTTAACTTTTTTTTAATCCATTTATTTATATTTTTATTCACTTACATATTTTTGATTACTCTTCTTGTCTATGTCAGATTGTATATGTGTAACATGCAAATTTCATCATGAATGCAATTTGTTGGTGTGTAGAGGATTACATGATGTGACGTTAACCAGAAATGAAACTAGACATATTTTACAGCAGTCCACAGTTTGTTTGTTTGTTATTGTTGTTTACATTTGATATCTCTGTTATGAAAGTTTTGCTTTGTTACATCATGTAAGCCTTGTAATATCTTAGTTTCTATCTTGGTTTCATTGCTCAGAAATATTACCAAACAGTGCCATTTTGCTGTGACGTTCACCTTTGTAATGGTCAATAAGGCTTTTTCAGGTGTTTAACAAATGGAAGACCACAGTGGAATAAAGAGGTCAAAGCCATATTAAACAAAACCCTAATGTCTGCTTTTAATTAGCGAACCTGCATTAACCAGTGCTCTGACGAATTTGTGCAACCCTGACAGATTTAGCTACCTCCAGTTAAAACAGTAGGTAGAACAATTTGACAGCAAAAATGCTTCATTTCAATTTATGGTTTATTAACACCTACACCTACCCCTCACAGTAATGCAAATACAGTAATGATGTGTTATTTGCAATTGTGGCTAGAAGGGATACAGCTAAGACCGGAAACCAACAAATAAATACATTTTTCTACCTATTAGATTGTGTTTTATTAACATCTACACCTGCCCCAGCCGTATACTAACCCCTTACATTAATGCAAATACAGTAATTATTGTGTTTCTGTGTGAGACACAGTATTGGGACACAGTATTGATGTGCACAGTATTGATGTGCACATGTGCAGTAAGCCCTGGTATGACAATTTGACGGATAGGAATAAAAAACACACACACACACACAAACATACACAAAAACACAGCAAAATATGCACTTACAGTGGTTGTCAACCTGTGGGCTGCAGCCCCCTAAAGAACCAGGGAAGTACTGCATGATGCTTTTGATTAGTTGTTTTTCTTTCTGTAAATAAGATATATTAGTCAAAATAAAATAGCATTTTATATATACATAAAATGTTATATTGTCATACTATATTAATATAGTATGTGGGTTGCAGAATATTTAGTGGTTGGGGATAAAAGATAACCCTGGGGCCTGTACCATGATGTAGCTGAACATATTCTGAGTTACAGGATTAGTTTTGAGTTGACAAAACCAAACCTCTCCAATCCTGCTTTGTTGGTACCATGATGCTGATCATCAACTTTGTCGACTCAGGCTTTGATCCTGAGTTTGTGGAGCGCATGCACATGCATGTGTGACATCACTGGCGAACAGCCAATCATGAGCCTTGCAACACAAAGCATGTTTGATTTACATCTTGCGAGAGACCAAGCGAGATTCAAAACTAAAGGTTAAGAGATTGAAGAATATGACAAATTTAAACATCATGTGAAACACGAAAGAGAAAAAATAAAATAATGATCTTGCTATATCAGTGCAGTCACAAGTGAAACTGCTAACTTAGTTTATACATTTGAAAATATATAGTGACAGAAACCCCAACATGTAAGGTCAGATTTTGTTATTTTTTAAATGTGCTATCTTTTGATACTACGGCTTATTAATATTACATGATCGGTATACATTAATATTTATTTAAAATAAACGATTTATAATAACTGTTAAACTAAAAATTTTGTGTGTAAAAGATAATAATAATATGAATTACAAGAATTATATAAATCATAACATGACTCAGTAATTATCATTAAAGCCAGACTATTCTATTTACTTATTTATTTTTTTAGCATTATTGGCCTTTAATTTAAGATAAACTGGAGTGATTGTGTCAGACATGTCACTTCTCTTACATCTGATTGGTCCAACTTCAGTTTGAGATCTCTAACCCAGAACATGACCTGCCCCGGAGCAGCCGTGGAGTGTAAGTTACTGTGGCAATGCCAAGCCACTTACGTGGTACCTAAAACCCAGGATTGGTGCAAACTAACCTCAAATGTACCTGGCCAGCCAGCAAATCCAGCTTCATGGTACAGGCCCGAGAATCAAAGAATATCAGGTTGTTTTTGTTGTTGTTTTTAGTTGATCATTATATATTTCATCTAATTTTTATATTCATATTGGGAGTTTCATCCACGTGGTATAGTTAAGATGTGTAGTCCCCTGCATCGTGACAGTGGAACTTGAACGTTTGAAATTGTGTTAAAAAGTAAACAGTATTACTTTGACTAACACAAATAGTTATTATGAACACCTTAAAAACAACAATGGTGTCTCTTTTAATAACTGATGTTAATAAAATTCTCTGCACTGGTGAAGGTTATATTCTTCATAGAGCCCTGCACAAGACTCAAATGTAGGCCCTATCCCAGCCCTGGCCCGAGATGCTCTATGAAGTTGCTTTATGAAACCAGGCACAAGTTGCTGTCCTGTCAGAAAAAAAAAACTGTACTTCTCATTTGTTCAGTTGTGTCCAAAAGTTTTATAGTAACATAAATTTTGTGCTTTGCAAAGTTTTCAGCTTAACCTGTTGGTGTTCATTCACATTGTTTTCAGATTATTGTGTAGAGCGATCAGATATTTTTTAAATAATTGCTAAAAACGTCATTGTTAAAAAAAAAAAAAGTACATTTTCACACACACACATACACACACACACACACACAATTTTGATCCTGACACAAAATGAGCCGCTAACTTTAATATCAGCAGCACATGTGAAAGTGTGAATGAGAACTGGTCAGACGAAATCACTATCATACTAATTAGCATGTAAGAGGAGACTGAATGCTATCTTGTTAGCAATGGTTGCCTCCAAAGAAACACTTGCAGTCATCATCGCTTTGCATCAAAATGGCCTCATATGCAAGAAAAAATATTGCACCTGAAAGAACCATTTACTGTATCATCAAAAACTTCAAAGAAATGTTCGACTGCAGTGAATGTCGTAAACATATGCACACGCCACGTTCACATTAATAACATTAAATTGCAGTTTTGTTTGGATTAATAAAAACAAACAATTTTTAATTCGATGGTCTGTCGTGTTATACGGTAACGTTTATGGAAATGCAGATTGGACGTCCAGGAAACTACACAGAGATAAATTACAAAAGTCGACATACTAGATCAGACAAAGGAAACTAAGTTAGACATTTAACGTTAACGTTACTGGTGTGAGGTTTGGGCGCCACCTGTTGTGTTGACCTGTTAAATTCACAGAAAATGTATATATTATGAAAAAAACATAGTATGATAACTGGTTGAATATTTAATATCGTTGCTGTTTTAGTGCGAGTCATTCTCATTCGAGTCATAAACCTGATTTGTTTGTGTGACACACAGTCTTACTATATCTTACTCGAACTCTATCACCAGCCCGGCTAGCTCAGTCGGTAGAGCATGAGACTCTTAATCTCAGGGTCGTGGGTTCGAGCCCCACGTTGGGCGCGCTAGTTTTTTTCACTTCACCGAGAGTTGCATCTCAATTTAGTTACTATTCACAATCTTCACCAAATCTATATGGAGTAATAATATCCATTAATAAATATAGAGACATCGGACATATAGCAACAGGGGGTAGGATTTCCTGCATCCCTCCAGCGTTTACTGGCCTAGAAAATCTATAGGATAATAGTAATGTTATATAATCAGATAATATTAACAAAAGATTTATTAACATTATAATTTAAAAACAGGACAAGATTTGTAATTGTATTAACCTTTTTCAACCAACGGGGAACAGTTCTTATAAACATGCACATATGGTCAGGCTTTAAATAGTTTCTCTCTAATAACAGATTTTGGACTTAAACATGTTTGAATTTTGAAAAATGTATTGCATTCATCCATTCATTCATTAATTTGTTCTGTTGACAACCCTAGTTTTTACCAGTAAGAAATTTGTATATATATATATATATATATATATATATATATATATATGAGCAGGAAGGTTTGTTTGTGAGGATATTACCCTGGACTCTTTCTGGCTGTGAACAAGACACAATAATCTAGGTTTGGGTCTTGCAACAGACACCTGCTGTTCCAGTCCTTGGGTTTTGCTCTACTTAATTTGAAAACTAAAAGGAAGACAAAGATAAACAAGCCAATTACATGGAAAAGTAGGCCACATATGTTTAACTAGATGCTGTTAAACTATCAGTCATGCATGCCTGGCCAAATCTGTGTCAGTGAAAAAGTAAGTGGCACAGAGCACCTAAAGACTCAGGGTGGAAGAGGGTGTGCTGGAGATCAAGCAGTTATCATGAGCTATATAATAATGAATATGAATGTCATACAGTCTGCTGGGGGGAAAGTGTCAGGGCCACTGAGGGAGGTTGAGAGATTATAAATTTATTTATCACTGGCTGAAAACAGTTTGTAAAACTATAGTTATCTGTTATTATTTAATTGCAATGTTATTATTATTTAATTACAATATTATTTAATAACAGTGCTGAAATGTATTTCAAAAATAAAGGTTATGGGAAAATTGTCAGGCCCAAACTGACAACCCACCAAAATGTCCACTGACAATAGCCAGTAACAACATTGGTTACTACATGCTAGAGAACAGAGATGATCTGAACAAAGGCACTGATATAAACCTCAAACCATTCAAATGAAGCACAGATTTAGACATTTAGGAATTGATTCAGGTTGATTTAGGATATAGAAGTGATTCATATCCTAATGTCATTTTCCATGTAATTGGCTAATTCATGGAAGTCGTGGCCTAATGGTTAGAGGGTTGGACTCCCAATCGAAGGGTTGTGGGTTCTAGTCTCGGGCCGGACGGAATTGTGGGTGGGGGGAGTGCATGTACAGTTCTCTCTCCACCTTCAATACCACGACTTAGGTGCCCTTGAGCAAGGCATCGAACCCCCAACTGCTCCCCGGGCGCCGCAGCATAAATGGCTGCCCACTGCTCCGGGTGTGTGCTCACAGTGTGCGTGCGTGTGTTCACTGCTCTGTGTGTGTGCATTTCGGATGGGTTAAATGCAGAGCACAAATTCTGAGTATGGGTCACCATACTTGGCTGAATGTCACTTCACTTCACTTCATGTTTGAATGACATTAGGGTGAGTAAGCTAAATTAAGAAAAACTATTAACGTAATTATTGTACTATACTGTGTAATTGTTAGAATTCTTAATTTTAAAGCAAAGCCATTAAATAAAATTGACACATTTTTACACTACTATTCAACAAAAAAATATAATATTTGTGGAGGCATTTTACCTCTTTAGAATAATAATAACCTCTTTAGCACAGATGCTACAATAGATAATGAAAGTGCTTACAACACTCACCATACACCTTGTCTTGCTTTTCGCAAGTTACAAAATCATGAGATCTGAACAGAAATGTCCCGTATGAAAGATATGGTCCATATGTATGCACCACATTTAATTTCCAGCAGAGGTCCCTCCAACAACGACTGTAAATCTGACCGACCATGTGCTTCCTGTTGCTCTTTCATCTAAAGACCTAAAGTGTGTTTTCAGACATTTTTGCTCGACCATCAACCCAAATAAAAATAGAAGACTTGCTCCATTCAGATTTGCTAGCAAGGAAAAACAACAAATATTATAGTAAAGATATAAATGCATATTAACTCACAGCACAAGTCTGGCAAATTTGGACACTTGTTAACATGTTTAGTGTGATTGATCAGTTTTCGAAGCTAAATGTGATTTTTATCTTGTGAGCCTTGCCTTCTGTGTGGTCTACCTTGTCAACACTTCCTGAAAGCAGCGAGTGGTTCATTTTAACAGTCAACATATGTATTAATGGTTAAATTAATTTAACCAAAACACTTCGCCTAAACTTAAAGGGTATCAAATGATTAGAAATAGTCTCTTTGCCTAGATAAAATTGTATGAATGAATTCTCTCACAGAAGAAATGAGATTACTCTAGACATCTACATTTATATCAACATATTATGGAAGCTTTAGCCATTCTGTGCTTTTTAAATATCCCTTTGCTTTTATGACTTCTTTTATCTTGTCAGGCTTCACTGCTTGTCATCCCAAGCGTGTTTATCTGAAACCGAGATGTGCCCCAGTCAGATACACACTCGATCTGCTGAGAAGGACCGTAGCATCAGTGCAGAGCCGTGAACTTATTCTCCGTGTCCATCCCCTCCTCCATTAGCCATCGGGACGGGTGGGGGGGGGGGGGTTCTTTTGTCCTGAGCGGCGTGGTTGTGGCTAATCTAAAGACCTGTGATGGACGCCTCTCTGGCGGTGCAGGCCACTGGACTCCACCCCTGAGAGGAGCGCGGAGGATGGGGGATCGCGTGAGAGGGCACAGGGGGAGGGGCGGAAGCAGGAGGAGGAGGAGGAGGCGAGGGCTGGGGGAGGGGGGAAGGTCATTAGTCAGCATGGCAAAATGGAGAACAGCAGGACACAGTGCCACACATTACAGCCCCACCACCTCCTGCATTGTCCTCCCTCACAGGCCAAATGACTGCTGCAGGATCCACGAGTTAAGTTTCTAATCTCTCGAGAGGGGGTTGGAGTGCCTCTTTTGTCATGCTAATCTAGGGTTTTGGGCAGGTACAGTATGTAACACATGTAAATGAATGAGTCCTTCTCTGGATGGGGAGATGGGGACGTTTGGTTTAAGATTAGGATGGTGTCCAGCCAGTTATATTTATTGGGACCCTGTGATCTGTGCTTCTATCTTTAGATTTCTATAGGCCGCCCCTGTGTTCGTGACTGTGAAGGGTAAATGCAATATTTTTGCGCCCGGTTCCATCAAAAGTGACCTTTACTGCTCAGCATGGCACCACAGCAACAGACACCTGCTGTTCCAGTCCTCGAAGAGCCGCTAGGACATCAGACCACGTCTCTCACAGCAGACACTGTTGAAGAACTTCATCTGTGATTTAGAAAGCTATTTTACTACCGTGGTTGTTTTGAAGAATACAGCAAAAAGTAAACTTGCCTTTGTGTCGATGGCAGCATTGGCTAGGGTTTGGATGTTGATTCTTTACCGTCTCTCAGTAGAGCGTCTATGTGCAGGCAGCAGCCAGGACTCAGGGCACAGACGCGGTCCAGACTGACGGCTGGGTTTGTGTGTCACGCTGATAAGAGATGCAGCTGGAGGGGAACCAGACTCACTTGGTCAAAGACAGTGGCAGACGATGCCAGAACAAGGGAATGGATGAATGGAGTCAAATGAAAAGTAGTAGTAAAAAAAAAAAAAAAAAGTGTATTGTACGTAAATACAAAAAAAGGTTCTTAAAATTCATCAGTGAAATGCATTAATATTGGCCCGACCTACATAAACCATAATTAGCATTAAAATTACATAAGTTGAAAAACTTTTTTGAGTGTTCTTTTGGTAAATATGTCTTGAGTTTTCATTTAACAATGAATTTCATGCTTTCTATAACCAATAATTTACTGTACAAAATACACTGTGCTTAGCACAAACCATGTCGACCTCTGTTTAAAGGAATAGTTTACCTCAGAATTTCAATTCTGTCATCAATTACTCATCTTTGAAACACATATTAAGATATTTTAAAAACTTTGTTTGTCACTCAAATAGAAAATCCATCATATCTTCTGAAGAGACATTATTGGTTTATATGGTAGGATTTAATTTTAGGATTTTACACACATATAAACATAGATCAAATCACATAGTACACATTACAAACATTGTAAACAGAAGCTCATCCATATTTGCTTGACACGCAAGAACAAATTCATATTCAAATTCACAAATTCATAATTCATAAGAACCATCTAGGTTTCATTAAAAAATATCTTATTTTGTGTTTCAAGAATGAACAATACATACAGTTTGGAACAATATGAGGGTGAACTACTCCTCTCTGTCATATTTCTAGCATTTTGTTATTGAAATCATTATCATTAATAAGTAAGCTACCCTTTCATTTTATCATGTTTAATTTGACTAGCTTCTACTAAATAAAAATGAATTTGCACCAACACATTCTATAGTTTGACAAGCTTTAAATCAAAGATGGACATTTCAAACATTAATTAGTCTGCTTATGTTTTATACTCACTAATGATTGGTTAATTTCATGTTATTAGTAGTATATAGCATTGTTTCCATCCATAGGCATATCGGAACAGTCAACCCACACAATCCACTGACTTTAAGGTCTTGTTTACACTTTCATCTAATAACCGAACAATTTATTACACTGAGACTTGAGGATTTAACATAAATTTCCCTCAGAGATGAGAAACTGCCATGTGTTAAGTTATGCATCCCTCTCTTCCACCCCCATTTCAGCAGAAGTTGAGCAAAACATTCTGCCGCAAATCTTCCTGGGTGAGCGGGTTATAATGAGGGTGTTTGTGTAGTGCAGGAGCGTTTAATTTCACAGTGAAATACAGCCCGTCTCTGGGGCCACACAGCTCACAGACACTGGCTTCTGATGAGTCATACCTGTGCTAAATAATCAGTCTTCATCTCAACAGACAGCCAGCAGGATCAAGCGGCCTCTGATAAAGATTATTTCATTTTCTGTATATGCATAAGTGTAAAATATTTGTGGGCAGCAGTGTCTTTTTTTTTTTTTTACATAATTTATAGGATTTTCCTCCCTCAACAAGAATTGCATCATAATTTACTCACCCTCATGTTATTGCAAACCTGGCAAAAAAAAAAAATGCTGTTAAATACCAAATTAAATGTTAGACGAAATGTTAAGGATGCTCTTTTTCATACAATGACAAAAGTAGACAAAAGAAACCAATGACATATTTGGATATATAGGAATGTAAATAATATTTGCTAGCTGCAGAGTATATTTTCCATGAATAACAACTTAAATTTCAGACCTTTTCATTACACAAAGATAGACTTTCAGAAGACTTAAAAGTTGCGTGTAAGTTGCACTTATTTATTTTTGGAGCTTGACAGCTCCTGGTCACAATTAACTTTTGTTGTATGGAATAGAGCAGCAAGAACATTATACAAAATTTCTAGTTTTGTGATTCAAGTAAGAAAGAAATACAAACAGGCTTAGAAGCGAGACTCCTTTTGAGACCTTTATGGATGGGCAATAAATTGTCTTTATCTGCAATACAGAGTAATTCACAAGCCATATGTGCAATAACGAGAAGCTTCATCACTCACAAATGATAGAAAACATTTGGTAAATATCCACCTCATCCAGTGCTTTTATTTTATTTTATTTTATTTTATGTCTTAAAGGGACAGTTCACCCAAAAAATTCTATCATTAATTACTCACCCTCATGTCATTCCAAACACTTAAGACCTATGTTCATCTTTGGAATGCAAATTAAGATATTTTTGGTAGCTTTCTGATCCTCTTTAGACAGCAAGGGTACTACGAATTTCAAGGCTCAGAAAGGTAGTAAGGGCATTGTTAAAATAGTCCATGTGACATCAGTGGTTCAACCGTAATTTTAAAGCTACAAGTTAACTTTTTATGTGTGATGAAAACAAAAATAACGACTTTATTCAACAATTTGTCTTCTCCATATCAGTCTCTGCTGCGCATTGACAAGAGTAAAGCTCTGACATAGAACACAGATGCACTGTGACTTATTTTTCAAAGAGAGAAATGCACACACATGAATCATGACTTAACATAAACTTAAACTATTATGGCTGCCCCATAATAGTCAACTTACCATTAGTCAAAGAGAACAAGGTTGTGAATTTGAGCGTGCAACTCTGAACTCTGTGTTGTACTTGCCTTACAGATGTTAAAAATATAGGAAAAGACTACTTTCAAAATAACCAAATCAAATGGGGGAAAAAAATCCTTGATTATGACATTAAAATGTTGATACATAAAAATTCTGTCATTAATTACCCTCCAGTCGTTCCAAACCCATAAGACCTTCAGTCATCTTCAAAACACAATTGAAGATATTTTGAATTGAATCTTAGAGCTCTCTGACCCTCCCATAGACAATAATGCAACTGTAATGTTCCCAGGTCCAGAAATGTAGTAAGGACATTGGTAAAACAAATAATACTTTTTTTGTGCAAAGAAAACAAAAATAACTTTTGTCAGTTCTTCTCCTCCGAGTTACTGTCTTTTGCCATTTTTGAGAGTATCACAATGCATAAGCAGGCTTTCCCCTAAGCTTAAACAACACTGATTACGCCAATTACGTTCATGCACACGCTTTTCCCCCAACATAAACAACGCTGATTACGTAGATTACAGTCTTGGGTACTCTCAAAAATGGCGGAAGACATAATTCAGGGATAAGAATTGTTAAACTGTTTTTCTTTCTTTGGACAAAAGTATTCTCATAGCTAAAATTCGCTAAATTGAAGTTGAGCCACTGATGTCACATCGACTGTTTTACCAATGGCCTTACTATGTTTCTGCAATGGGGAACATTTGCGTTGCGGTCATGGAGGGTCAGAGAGCTCTAATATTCCTATGTTTTTCTCTGACAGATTCATAATCATTACTTCTGCTGGTGTGCTGTGGCAAGATTTATGTGTGCTTAGGCTATTTAGACAATTAAAGGCTCATTATTATGATTTAACCAGTTTAATAATGAACATGCGATTAATCGACTAATGCTTAAAATAAACAACTACTAGTCAACCAGGAAAATCTTTAGTCGAGGGCAGCCCTACATCATGGTATTATTGTGAACGCGCGTATAATTCTGACATGGAAGAGAAGAAATTGTTGAATAAAGTTATTTTTGTTTTCTTCTCATTCTCACTATCTTCCCCATGGAAGATTTTCTGAAGCCGTCCTCAACAGACTTTGGGAATTATTGCTAAACAGTTTACACATGAAGCCGCAAGGTAACGTCCCAAATGCAATTTTTCCCTTAAAGTTCCACTGAGTAACTGCACTTGGAGTTGGGTAACTGACACGTTAAGGCAAGTTTTTCAGCTCTAAGATCTCAATAAAAAGAGAGAGCTCACTACTCTCAGCACAGCTCCTTACAAGTTTTCACATTGTGGTGGACTTACCGTATGAAGAGAGTGCAGTCAATGTCATGGCCACCTCGAAAGAGCCAGAAAGCCACAAAGGGAAAGGCCATCCTCCTCATCCTTGCGGTTTTTGAGCATGCATTTCGGCCAAGGATTCTCACAGTCTCTGCATAAACTCCACTAAACATGCTCAGGCAGCACTATCGAACCCCGAGGGCTGCCCTCACTGTGCAACTTTCTCAACTATAACCCTAGAAAGGAGACTCCGAGTGGCAGCCACAGGAAGGTTGGACCCTTGCTTTTCTGCTCAACCCAGAGAGGAACCCACGGAGTGTCCACAGACCTCAAGCTCTTGGGGAGATACGATGAATAGTGTATCACCCATTCTTCCCCCGTTGTTTGAAGATCTATTAGCGGGAGAGGAAGACGATGATGATGAGGAACTGGTGACCATCCTCGAAATACGAATATGACATGAAGGATGCCACCCCCCCCCCAAATCAGTCCTGTCTGCCGAGTGCAACGAGAAAAGGCTACAGTCACGTCTCCCATCAACAAGACAAGTTATACAGGCCTTCCCGGCATGCGTTGCTGAAATGAAAAGGTTTTGGGATAAGCCTTTTTTCCATCGTGTTCACGTCAAGGGCTTCTCAAGACTGGACGTACAGGAAATGTTGGTTTTAGGGATGGTAGATCCTCCCCCTGTGGCTAATCAATTACACCCAAGCCGCAGGGCAGCTCTCTCTTCAACCAAAGCCTCGCCACCAGGGAACACAACACGCTTTGCCACCTCTGTTTTCCGGAAGATTTACAAATCCTCTGTGCTGGCACTTCATGCTTTGAATGCAACGTCTCTCCTCATGGCCTGTCAGGCTAAGCTTAGGAAATTGGTCGTCAACTGGACTCTGGATCTCCCAACCCAGCATCTGGGTGGAGATATGTGTCATCGCAGATTTAAACCTGCGTACATCTTGCGGAGCCATTCAAAGTTGCGGATGCAGCATGGGCTTGGCGGTTGTGGGAGAGAGATCACTGTGGCTGAGCTTGTCTGGACTCTCTGAGAAAGAGAAAGTGGAGTTTCTGGATGCCCTCATCGACCCAAAAGCTCTATTTGGAATGACTTTTACAGCAATGTGGCAACAATGTGATCTACGGAAGAGGGAAGGTGAGGCATTCAAGGTTTGTCTCCCCAGGGGAAACTAGGTCAGTGTGATTATCAGTTCTCCCGCCCCACTCCGCCGCAACAAATGGGAAGTGCAGCCAAGCAGAAAAAACCTGGGTTTGTGAAACTGAAACTGTCTTATGCAGCAGAAGCTAAGCATTGTTCAGCAAACCCCAGGGTAACAAGAAGCGGTGGGCTTCCTGAGACATGTTATGTTATAATAATGTGGATGTGGAGCCTCCAAGGGAATTATGGGCTCACACAACTAGAGGGATAGCTATGTCCTGGGAGCTATTTAAGGGCATTTCTATCCAGGAAATTTGTGCTGTGGCTAGCTGGTCTTCCCCGCACACCTTGGTGAGGTTTTACAGACTCGATGTAACAGAACCTTCATTAGAACACTCCGTCCTTGGAGTGAGTGGATGTTATCCATTAATCACTTGAGGGATTCCATTCCACTTTAGTGTTGATTTTTTCGGACTGTACTGATCTGCTTTTACCCACTCATACTGGGACAGAGAGGTATAATTCAGATCGTAGTCATTTTTAGTCTGCTTCGTCAGCATATCAGCAATATGGGAGTTGTCTATGTCCCATAGTGAGATACCGAACTAATGTTAGAAAGAGAACTTAGGTTACTACTGTAACTCCAGTTCTCTAATAACACAAAGTGAGGTGTCTCACAACATTGCCCTAACTGCCTCTCCTGCATGGTGGAGAAATATGTAGAGAATGTCGAGACAGCAGGTAGCTGCAGTGTGTATACAGGGAGGTGGGACTCCCTGATCTCTGCAGCGATTGGTCTGCCGTGATTGGCAGACATGGTGTCATTGGTGTTTCCGCAATTCCGTCTATGTTAGGACAGAAAGCTCTCAGATTTCATCCAAATTATGTAAATTTGTGTTCTGAAGATGAACAAAGGTCTTACGGGTTTAGAACAACATGAGGGTTTCATTTTTAGGTTAACTATGCCTTTAAATAAGACAAAAGAAACCAGGGTGGGGATGAATGCCTGAATGAGACTGAACTGGCAACATTTTCAGACCTTCTTTATTTTTTTAGAATTCTGTCTTAAATTCTGATTCTTAACAGCGTATCGAAAATTTTGCTAAAATATTATCAAGGAAAACTATTCTCATGTCGGTTTATGGTCATATGCATTGACAGATGATTTTACTGGGGAACAGACATATTTTACTGGGGCTTGTGTCCCATTAAAAAGGGTCTAGCGACGCCCCTTATTGAAACAATACAAGATTGAGTAAATAACGTTTTTTGAGAGCACTGTCTGTTTCAAATACAAGGATATTTCTATTTTTATATCCCTCGCTCTTTTCCTCAAGATGCTGTCGGTAGTTTTAAGTTGACATCTGTTTGCACTACTGAGTGAGAGCATGCACAAGTGTGTGTGCGCACAGTTAGAGAAGCAGGCCAGCCGAGCAGTCGGCATGACACTTATCACCCAGTCTGCGATTGATGCTCTGCCTCTCGCCCTCAATGTCACGCACGACACATCCGTCTCTGGGGGAAACAGGAGGTGTGAGAGCGTGTGACAGTTTTAAATCCCCTCAGCCGGGGAGAAGGACATCGGAGCTGCATCTGATAGAGCCCAGCTATGTCCCTCCCCTACCTGTGTCACCGGTGCAGGATACTGTGATCAATCACGTAACCAAGACGGCGAGGCACTAGGTCGTCAAGGCGACCGCAAATCGCTCTTTATCGGAAAGCTGCAGAGACAGGCGGCCTGGCCAACTCCAGCTGGAAATGACATGTTTATTGGCTCAGAATAAGAATCAGCTGGCCAGAGCCTGACATTTAAGGAAAACAGTAGTTTTTAGGCTCATTGGATGGGTAGTATCACAGGGGGCCAGAGGGATAGATGCTGTATAACTCATGCTTATTGTGACACATCCTCTGGAATCGTGTAAGAGGGAACTGTAGGTCATCGGGATCACATTCCCGTGCATTACTAAAACCCTGAAGGCTCTCCGCTGAATATCAAATCAGTTCAGCAGCTGAACAGAGCATATAGTGAACATATTAACAGACACTGGACCTCTGCCACTAGATGTAAGTGCACAGAGCCCCAGGCTTCAGAGACAGACCTGTCACAATAGCTAATGAGCTGCTCTCATTAAGGGAGCGTCTAACAATTAGCTGATTATGTAATAATACATTTGATTAGTCGCACCTCGATGCCTCGGGCTATTTCTTCTGAGAAACTGTACCTGCATCCATCAATTCATTAAAAAAAATAATAATAATTGTATATATTCTGGTGTGCATTTGAACTTTTGTGAAAATATTCACCTAATTTTTACTGTAAGAGAGGGTGAGGCCATTTGTAAATGTTATGTGCGAAGCTTCCAGTCTCTTATTTTTAGCTGTACAAAACAGACACTACAAGCTGTTTGAGTATAGTGAACTTATTCAAATCTCGTTCAAGAAACTAGTTTCTGATTTTTTTTAGCTTTGTGACATGGCATGTTGGATACATTATGGTCATAAAGGGATGACAATGTCAGTGCTTAGTAAGCTGTTGCATTTAAACAGTGCTCAGTTGGTACTAAGCTGCCCAAAGAAATCCAAATAAAATATCCTCCACCCTATTACTTCACCACCACTAGCATGAACCACTGATACAAGACAGAGTGGATCCATGCTTTCATATTGTTTACACAAACTTCTGACCCTACCATATGAGTTTCACTGCAGAGATCAAGACTCCTCATACCTTTTTCCAATCTTCTGTTGCCCAATTTTGGTGAGCTTGTGCAAATTCTAGCCTCAGTTTACTTGTTGTTAGCTGACAGGAGGGGCACCCAGTGTGGTCTTCTGCTGCTGTAGTCCATCTACCTCAAGTTTCGATATCTTGTGTGTTCAGAGATGCATACTTTGATTGTAACGAAAGGTTCCTTAAGTTACTGTTGCATTTTTATTAGCTCAGACTCTCTCCTCTGACCTCTGGCATCATCAACATGGCATATTTTCTCTTTTCTGGACCATTCTCTGTAAACACTAGAGATGGATTAACTCAGAGACGCGTGAAAATCCCAGTATATAAGCACTTTCTGAAATACTCAGGCCAAGACATTCAAAGTCACTTCATTTTATATGGTCATTCCTGGGATTTTGGTAATATTTCAGTCAAAGTGGTGGTTTACCAAAGTTAATTGTTAGAATACTTTGGTATGTCCATTATAATGAATACAATATAATTATTGAATGTTAATACATTTTTTAATAAAAAATGTCTTACATCTATCTTAAACCAAACATTTTGTCATGTCACCGAGGCACTTCACTTAGTCTACTGTAAAGCTAAACAACTCAACCATATCATATAAAATTAAGATAGAAAACAATTATTTTTGTAACATTTTATTTTAATCCATAAGTATATACAATCCACTTATTTTATTGCAGCAATATATGGTCTGCTTTCCTAACTACACAAGGAGCAGTGGCACTTTTGAGTAAAAACCCACAACCCAATCACACTCAACCCCATCACAAATATATGCATTTCTCATTGGGTTGTAAACTTATGAGTAAACTTTTGATGATGAGTTATTTGCTGAATTTATTAATAATTCTAATTTAATGGCAATCATGGCAACTAATATTTTTGTTATAAATATAATTTTTGTGAATGTCCACTTAAACTTTGACAGGCATAAAACATCAGTAACTGAACCCACATTTGCAGCAGAAAGACAATGTTGGCCATGCAGATAAATTGATCCAGAAAGAAGTGAACAATATGATGAAGACAAAAAAAAAAAAAAACAAAAAAAAACCTCTTGCTGATTACCATCTGACATGCTAAGGACTAAAACAATACTATTGTGGTTTTAGTTGAACTTCTAAATTAAAAAAAATATATATTTTTACAAAAATAAAGAGACCATATTAGACACACATGTTGTGTATCTTTAACTTCAGCCATATAAAAACGTGAAAATTATGATTTTCATATTACATTTGTTATCATTAAATTGTTATCGGGGACACATGCAGTCTGAAATTTCTTCAGGTTTGATATGCGCCTAATGATGTGGGGTGTTTAAAAAATTATATTCCAAATTGAAATATAAAACCAGTTTAGAAAAATACAGAATCCCAGGATTGACCCATATATAAACATTTTATTCCTGATTTGTAATACATTCTTGAGCCATTTTATTTATTATTGAGGTATAATTTTGACAACTGGATAAGTAGATTTTTGTCTTTCCCCATTCTGAAGGAACTGTACATGGCTAGAAATTATATATATATATATATACAGTATTGTTCAAAATAATAGCAGTACAATGTGACTAACCAGAATAATCAAGGTTTTTCGTATATTTTTTTATTGCTACGTGGCAAACAAGTTACCAGTAGGTTCAGTAGATTCTCAGAAAACAAATGAGACCCAGCATTCATGATATGCACGCTCTTAAGGCTGTGCAATTGGGCAATTAGTTGAATTAGTTGAAAGGGGTGTGTTCAAAAAAATAGCAGTGTGGCATTCAATCACTGAGGTCATCAATTTTGTGAAGAAACAGGTGTGAATCAGGTGGCCCCTATTTAAGGATGAAGCCAACACTTGTTGAACATGCATTTGAAAGCTGAGGAAAATGGGTCATTCAAGACATTGTTCAGAAGAACAGCGTACTTTGATTAAAAAGTTGATTAGAGAGGGGAAAACCTATAAAGAGGTGCAAAAAATGATAGGCTGTTCAGCTAAAATGATCTCCAATGCCTTAAAATGGAGAGCAAAACCAGAGAGACGTGGAAGAAAACGGAAGACAACCATCAAAATGGATAGAAGAATAACCAGAATGGCAAAGGCTCAGCCAATGATCACCTCCAGGATGATCAAAGACAGTCTGGAGTTACCTGTAAGTACTGTGACAGTTAGAAGACGTCTGTGTGAAGCTAATCTATTTTCAAGAATCCCCCGCAAAGTCCCTCTGTTAAAAAAAAGGCATGTGCAGAAGAGGTTACAATTTGCCAAAGAACACATCAACTGGCCTAAAGAGAAATGGAGGAACATTTTGTGGACTGATGAGAGTAAAATTGTTCTTTTTGGGTCCAAGGGCCACAGGCAGTTTGTGAGACGACCCCCAAACTCTGAATTCAAGCCACAGTACACAGTGAAGACAGTGAAGCATGGAGGTGCAAGCATCATGATATGGGCATGTTTCTCCTACTATGGTGTTGGGCCTATTTATCGCATACCAGGGATCATGGATCAGTTCGCATATGTTAAAATACTTGAAGAGGTCATGTTGCCCTATGCTGAAGAGGACATGCCCTTGAAATGGTTGTTTCAACAAGACAATGACCCAAAACACACTAGTAAACGGGCAAAGTCTTGGTTCCAAACCAACAAAATTAATGTTATGGAGTGGCCAGCCCAATCTCCAGACCTTAATCCAATTGAGAACTTGTGGGGTGATATCAAAAATGCTGTTTCTGAAGCAAAACCAAGAAATGTGAATGAATTGTGGAATGTTGTTAAAGAATCATGGAGTGGAATAACAGCTGAGAGGTGCCACAAGTTGGTTGACTCCATGCCACACAGATGTCAAGCAGTTTTAAAAAAACTGTGGTCATACAACTAAATATTAGTTTAGTGATTCACAGGATTGCTAAATCCCAGAAAAAAAAAATGTTTGTACAAAATAGTTTTGAGTTTGTACAGTCAAAGGTAGACACTGCTATTTTTTTGAACACACCCCTTTCAACTAATTGCCCAATTGCACAGCCTTAAGAGCGTGCATATCATGAATGCTGGGTCTTGTTTGTTTTCTGACAATCTACTGAACCTACTGGTAACTTGTTTGCCACGTAGCAATAAAAAATATACTAAAAACCTTGATTATTCTTGTTAGTCACATTGTACTGCTATTATTTTGAACAATACTGTGTATATATATATATATATATATATATATATATATATATATGTATTTTTTTTTTTTTTTTTGCAACTTACCTTTTAAGGGTCTTGAAACAGATGATTTGAAACAACATGTGATCAAAAGAGTTTCTGACATAATGAGTAGCACTGGAAATTGTTAAAACAATACATTTGGGTAGATTTTGATTCCACCCTTTTATGTTTTGGTGGTTCAGTGCAGGTCCTCTTATTCAGACTTCTACAGCACAGCAGCAGCCGAGGGAAGCATTCAGTTTGGCCTTCCCGAGAAAGGGCCTCTCCCAAGAGGAAGCTGCCAGCTCTAATCCCAGCGTAACTGAACTGTGCTGTGTTGCCATGTTTGACGCTCAGTGGCTAACCACAACCTGCCTCCTCGCCAATGACAGACTTCACACCCAGCAGTCAGTGGTTTGTGAAGGAGGCACGATGCCGGCGGTGACGAGCCCTCTGCGAGCGACTGCGCCATGTGTCAAGATGGCACATAATGACTAGGAACCACGGAAGATTTTCACTGCCACAAGAACCGCTCTGACAACACGAGAACTCACTCTTCATTAAAAACAGGAAGCGGAGAAAAACTATTCAACAAGCTCAACAGCAGTTCACTGTTATTTGCTTATAAAGGACAAAGAAAAACATTCCCCACATCCCAAAACTCAATTAACGTACATTAACACCTCAGGACTACCATGGCAACAATAAAAGCCATCATTTTGACAACAGCGTGCACAAGCACCTCCTGTCCAAATCTCAAACTCTTAACTCCTGCCAAGAGCTGCATGCTGGGTGCACACGACACCTATGGATTTCACGAGCCACTTCATCGGAAAGTGCAATTATGAAAGATGTCTGTCGAGAGAGGGGGAAAAAAAGCCTTGTTCCAGGCGTTAGGCTCATAATGGTTGGCTACTGGAGCGGACAGAGAGCCCCTGCCATGTCCTCTCGTCCTGTCGGAGCGCGTTATGTCAGCCGCTCCACAGGACTGATGGTGTTTATGATGGCCGGAGTAAACAGGCCTGTCGGAGACTCTTTTCCTGGCAACCAGCATCCAGTGCAGAACAGTTCAAATAATTCTGTTGTTACATTTTTTCATTATTTAAAATTTGTATTCAAGTGTGGAAATCCAACATTGCTGTGTTGTGCGATATGCTCATTTGTCATATCGTCCAATCATCAGCTTGTTTATACCAGTGATATATACCTGATAATGTGCTACTTTGCCAGTGTTGTGTACATTTTCGACCCCCTGCCAAATTATTACCCCCTCATTGAAATCGATATCGCATCGCCTAATCATAGCCCCTCCCCCACACCTAACCGTGGCTCCTCCCCCACACCTAATCCTAGCCCCTCCCCCCACACCTAACCCTAGCCCTTCCCCCACATCTAACCCTAAACTTTCTGATAGCAGGGTAATAATCTGGAAGGGTCAGAATTCGCAACAACACAGCAAAGTGAACCAACTCCAGTCTAAGGCTAAAAGCAGCCTAATGTTTTTTATTATGACTGAATTTGTATTTAACATAATAACAAATTAACAGGAACACTAAGTTACTAATTATAAGGCTTACATTAAAAAATAAATAACATTTAAAAAAAAAAAGGCTTACATTTCAAAAAGCAGCTACAGAAAATGAGCAAAGAACATTTATATTTTTTAAAGAACATTACTGACTTCAGTCTAGCACCAGTTTAAAAAACACTTGCCTTAAAGGGAGCTGTATGTGTGTATGATGAATAAATCTCTTATACTTGCATCAGCCGAACATCTGCATTTTGTTTATGAGAATTCGCGAGCACGCTCTGAACAAAACTCTGTTTCAGCGATAACTCATCTGAACGCTGATTGGCCATTGCATTCAAGTCAGCGGAATCTTGTCTGATTGGTCATAATTCGCAACACTAAAGATGCAAAAGAACAATTCAGCCCTAATATTATTTTGATAGTATTATTAGGCTGATAAGTGGTGGATTACAAGCTTTTGGCTTTTATTGTATACATGCTATGTTGAAGATAAAATGTCTTAAAAATTTGATAAATGAAAATTTTGGTTTTGTGTTCTGAGATGCACATTTAGAAAGTTGATTTCCTGTTGATTCCAGATGATCTTCTTTTCACCACCGGGTTTTGTTATATTGGAAAGTATTATATAATCATATGTTCACCCCTCACAGAATTCCCATTTGGAACAACCGATTTATTTTATCCAGATAGAAGCCTATATTCTTGAATGGCTTAAAAAATGTGTTTGATCAGATCTTCATTTAACGGATGAAAATGGGAGTCTGATAACTTTCAGTGGCTTTTGTGCCAAATAAAATGTAAATTGTGAGCAAAATTATTTGAGGGTGTTTTAAACGCCATTCCAAGAGTTTTCATAGATCTAATGCAAAGCACTCGGGTTACTGTGGAGCATGTGAACTCCCACCACTCTTATTTAATGGCAATGACCTCAGATTATTGCTTATAAGCTTATTCAGTCTTGTTTCAATTCGATTTTATATCTTACTTTCTTTATAATGATGTTTTGCAAGCTTATAAGACAAAAGTACAAAAATTATGATTATAGTGTATTAGCTTTCCAGTGGCTCCTAAAGCTAAAGAAACGCATTTTAAAATATTTAATGGTATATACACATCGTCTAAGTTCTTGAGACATCGGTTTAATTGAGAAGAAAATGCATGTATTTTTTTGTCAAGTTGACAGAGATAACTTATCTTTCCTTTGAGTTTATTCAAATATTTTCTGAGATAATATGTCTTCTTGCTTGGAAAGAAACTTCAATCTTCAATTTGCTAGAAAGAATATGTTTGGAATGTTGCTGGGTGATAAAAAGAATTTTCTTCATAAATGTAATATTGATTTTGGCCAATTCGGGTTTCCATTCATAAATGCAAATGTATGAAGACAAAACCTTTTTTTTCCTGTATTCAAAAGACAACTTTCCAACTATTTTCCTTCAAATGGAACATGAAAATTTGAAAGGCCCCAAAATTTTACTTAATTTCTAGAAGAGGAATGAAATGACCCCTCGTTACATCCTCTTAGTAGTTTGATTTAAAAAAAAAAGAAAAAAAGTATACTACTCATACTAACACAAATACATCTTGCTATTGTCAAAGGCATCAGACAGCCACAAGCAAGATCTGACTATCGTCAATTCACGATACTACGGTTTATCAGCTTCTTCCCTAACTGGAACTATTTGGTGCTAATGATAAAAAAAATAATTACATTAAACTAAATCTATTTTGACAGATCAAACAGATTTAAACATTAAGTGAATGAACAATTTCGGTTAGATGATAATCGCTATAACAGGTTCATTGTTGTCAGAGGATGCTACACAAACACAGTTTTGGTTTCCTAGGCGAATATTGTGAGTCACTTTTATTAAAAGCATCATTACTACAGTTGGCAGCAATTTACAGTTAATCATACATGGTTTCAAAAAAAAAGAAAAAAAGAAAAGAATGACACTCACAAAAGAAAAAAACATTTACAACATGTCTGTAAACTTCAAGGCTAGTTAGAATTGAGGTAATGCTGTTCAGCTTTGTGGCTAAAGTAACAAAAGTCCATTCAAATAGATAAAGGTACCTGATTTTATTCTTACACCAGTGCATTAACATGGATACAGTGAGACAATTTGACTGCAGTAATTTATTTCATGTCACTTTTTTCACACTTTCCGGTGTTTAGTCAAAAGAGTAAAATTGAACATTCAAAAGCTGCCTTCGTTATTGCTGTCTCCACAGGTCGAGAGGTCTCCTCACCCGTTTGGATTGTCAGTGTGAGAGACTGGGAACAGTCCGAGTGTACGCTATGATATGTGAGAACTTTGCCCGCTCCTCTCAGCAGAACAGTACAACGAAAACCACGATTCTTCCTCAGCAGCGGAGAGTGTCTTAATGCCGTTTAATTGTACATCACTGAATATTACGAGATGCTACTCATTGTTACAATATCAACAGTAGAGAGAGAGAGTGAGAAAATAAATGACACCAAAACAAAATAATAATAATATTAAAATATGGAGAGAGCAGCATAGCACTATTGGAACAATTAATTCCTATAATATTTCAGGAAATTTCCATCTCATCTAGAAGGCACCCACACAGTGCCAAAGACTTCAAGGAGAGAAAAAAATAATTCAAAACAAAAAAAGTAAGGAAAACACAGAAGAAAAAAAACAAAACACCCTTTTGACATTCGCACAACTGTTCACATCATCCCTGGCTATGCTAATGGTTACAGAGACAGCTCATTTGCTTTCCTCTTAACGTTACCTGTCAACAAAAAACAAACGACCGAAGTGTTTTGGATATCGTGTTGGCATGTAAATAGCTGGACTAACCATTCTGTCAGAGTTCAGTCTGCGTCTCCTCAGCCCTGGGGAAATGTTAGAAGGCCTGATTCAGTGTTTTTTTTTTTAGTCACTTTTGTCATCCTCATCAGCAGGGTCATCATCGTCCTCATCATCATCGTCGTCCTCATCATCCATTCCACCCTCCATGGAGTCCATTTCCTCTGCCGGCTCTGCCAGGTCATCATCTAGTACTGATGAATCAGCAGTCTTGTTCTGGCTCTCCTCTGAGTCACTGTCTTCAAGTGTGTTGTCAGCAGTTTCCACGTCAGCCGTGGAGGCGTTCTGGTCCTGATTTGTGCGGAGCCCTTTACCGGACTCCTTGTCCTCACCGGTGGCCCCCAAGGCCCCGGACACAGCACTCTGGAGGTCAGCTAGAGAAGCTTGGGGGAAGCCTGGGATGCCCAGGCCACTAAGACTGGGGTGTAAGAACATGGATGGGTAAAAGAGGCCTGGGGCCATGGAGGACAGCAGGAAAGGGTTGAAGGCCAGCGCGTTGGTGGAGATGCCAGCAGCGGCTGCGGCTGCATTCAGCGCAGCTGCGTCACCGGTTGCCTCAGCAGACTCCGTTTCAGACGATTTCTCTGCTTCCTTCTCTTTCTCATCTCCTTTATCCTTGGTCTCCTCATCCGTCTTCAGTGTGGGATTCTCTTCAGATTCTGCCTGTTCTGTGCCCGAGGCACCATTGGCGGCCGTCGAAGCGGCAGCCAGGTTTCCTCCGAACAGACCCCCCAGGCTGAACATGTTGGGGAGGCCACCCATGCCAGGAAGCATGAGAGGCAGCATGGCTGCGGCGTGCTTGGAGTCCGCACCCCCTCCGAGAGCATGGGGAAAGCCCATGAGGCCAGCCGCCAGCTGGAGGCTCTGGAGGTTCTGTAGGCCCTGCAGACTGGTCAGGTCCAAACCGCCGAACAGCCCACTCATCAGCAAAGGATTCACGCCGGACGTGGAAGCTGCTGCAGCCGCTGCCTGCGCTGCTGCTGTCGCCTTGGCGATCTCAGATTTGGGTCGCCTGCCTCTGCGGCGCACGCCCTCCTCTCGGACTACTGGCCCAGTCAGGAGACGGTCAAACATGGACTCTGGGAGAAAGCCCTGGAAACAAATAAAAAAAGTTATAATTTAAGAATATACAACAGCCATGAAAAGTTAGTGATTTTCATGTATTTCAAGAAGTCTCCTGTGCTCACCAAGGCTCTATTTAATCAAGAGAGCAATTAAAACTGTAATTGTCCAATACTACAATTTAAAATAACTTTTGCCCTTTTAAAATCTCATTTATTCTTGTGATGGGAAAGCTGTTTTTAGTCAGTCACATGATCTATATAATTGATAAGACATATTGATAATAAATTATATATATAATTGTTGAAAAATTGTGCTGCTTTATATTGAATAAAAAAAAGTTTGTCTACATAAATATGAAAAAAAAAAAAACTTTAAATGGAAATTTTGTAATATCACTAAAATGCCCTTAACGTCATATTTGCTGAATAGAAGTAATTCTTAAAAATCCACTTGCTGAACTCAAAACTAAAATTTTAGATAAAACTGATTGGCTAAATTGATCTGAATTCAATTCATTTAATAAAATACTCACCGATTGCTTCACTATATCCGTCCAGTCCGGGGCGATAGCATATTCTGCATTTTCAACCAGCCAGCGGGGTAAATCCTTCATTGGAGGTGCCATGGCTCCTCCCATCTGTAGTTAGACAAGTTAAAAACCTTGCAGCGAGTGTAAAGAATTTATTGTGGGAAATTAACTGGACACATTGACAAACAGTAATACTTGCCTTTCTTCCATTACGAATGTTAACAACAGGAACTCTCTCCTCTCCGGTTAACGTATTAATGTCGATCTTGTTGGGATTGCGGCATCGGTGTCTCTTCTGTTTGGGCTTGGCAAACTGAGAGTGGAGGAGGTCCTCATTCTTCTGAAAGATAAGAACGAGAGAACGCTGTAAGATAAACTGCAAAGGACATTCCCAACAGAAAACCCCCCACAAATAAACAAGTTGGGTGGGCAGAAAGAACTACACTCACTGGTTCGTATCCAGGCATATCCATAGTGTAGGTGGGGTGCTGTCTCAGCCACTCCCGTAGGTCTTTAGTGCTGGGTCCATCTTCCCCTGCAAGATGGCTTCCCTCTTCTAGGCCTTCCACAGGAGCCTTATGTGCAGGAGATGACATGGGTCTATGTGCCCGCCCATCCACAAAAGCTTTGGTCCCATCGGAATTTTCCTGCAGATGCAAAGGAGCAGAAAATAAGAATAAGAAAAGTGTGTTTATGTGCTTAGTGTCAATGCGCCACATGAAACGTCATGACTCTCGCTTCACACCCTGACTGGATTCGTACCGCATTGAGTTGTCCTCTTTTGTTCCCCATAAAGAGCAGTTCCAACCCCTCCACATTTTTCCTGCGACCTCTCTTTCTCCGGTTGGGGAGTTCAGTGTCAAGGAGAGAGCCGTTGGCTCTGGGTCTAGAGGAAGTGCCTGCTTGTAGCAGCTCCATCTGTGCTTTCAGGGCTGCGGAGGAGGCCATGGCTCCAGGGAAGGCAGTGGAGGAAGAGGAGGTGGACACGCCGTGCAGGGCCTTGGTCAGGTCTATGGCCTGTGCTTGGCCTTCTGCAACATGGGACTCTCGTAACTGAGCGACCATCTCCATCAGGTTCCTGCGCTTGGCAGCACGCTCTGCCTCGATCTCCACCTTCCTCCTCCTGCGTCTGCGCTGCCGAGGTACTGACAGACTCAAAGCATCGTCCTGGATGAGAACAATGAGATGGTGTTTAATAAACAACTATTAAAATCTATTTTAGAATTGTACAAAAGCGGAGTGAGTCTCAGGAGGGTTAGGGGCGGACTTGCCTTGTTGACCTGTGGTGACATGGTGAGGTCATCACTGCCACTATAGATGGTCTGACCCACCAATGAGAGATCACCAAGACTCTGCCTCTGCAGGGGGCTGTCCGTTGCTATGGAGCTGTAGCCAGGCAACAGGCCTGGGAAGTCAAAGAACTGCCTCCTGTTGGAAGGCCACTTGCCCTTCATGACCGCTTCACAGATGTTGTCCATACGATTGATCATTACCCTGTCCTAAAGTACAAACACGGAAGAACAGCACAAGTGTGAGTGAGTGTGTGTGTGCGTGCGTGGATGCATACATAATGAACTAGACGGTACACAATGGGTATATCATATTCTCCATTTCAGCTCCGGTTTCATGTCCCAAGGATCTTATAATGCAATTTTGCTCTGTTATTAAAAGAGGAAGCGCTGGAACTCAAAGTACAGTCTTTTCACTATGCATCACATCATCATGTCTTCTTCAAAGCATTGGGCTTGGCTTCATTTTTCTCAGTTTATCTCTTAACTATATTACTACATGCTAGAAGAAAATGGATGAGTTAATGCATAGATAATCTGAAAAAAATTTAATTGACGAAAAAAAAAAGGAAAGGAAATTGTGAGTGAAGTGGGAAAAATGGTTTAACTAACCTTGGGCCAGAAAGAGAACAATGAACGTTCACTGAACATCTGAGAGGCTGACGGCTCAATGTCATCAACACTGAAGCAGTCCCTGGTCTCATCACGGGCCGTGCTCAAGGAGGCATTACTTTCCTCATCAAAATTTTTTCTCTCAGATGATCCTCCAACTGCGAATAAAAAAATAAAAAAATCTTTTAATACAAGCTTAACTGCAATAAGATTTCCCAAATCAAAATCCAATACATTTTAAGGATTCTGACTAGCCAATAAAATAAACAAAGAAAAAGCTTGTTCTAAAACTGGTTTTGTTTGTTTTTGGATCACACAAAAATGTTTTCGGCATGTTTCTCTGATGCATATCCTCCTTCATAAATGTAGTGTCAACAGAAATGAAACGCCAAATAACGTCTAACATTCACCTTCAGCTTGTGAAGATTTTTCTGATTTGTCGTCCTCATCCATCTTCTCTTCCTCATCTTCTTTGGAGGTTTTGTCAGTAGGAAGTTTAGTCTCAGTTATCAGTGGCTCTTTCTCATCCTCAGGGTTTTTGTCCTCAATGGTCGTGGGCTCCTGGTTCATGGGCTTCTCATCAGCCATACCATCCACAGGACAACCCTGCTCTACCTTGGTCTTAACCTCCATCGCATCATCTTTCTCCTCCACTTCCATCTTTTCCTCTTTAGGCTCTTGCTTCAGATCCAAATCATTTGCTTCCTCTTCTTTTTTAGGAGAGAGGGATTCGGGTTTTTCTTCTTTGACCTCCTCCATGTCACCATTCTCCACTTTGGGCACCAAGACATCTTCCTGCTCTTCCTTCACCTCCTCATCTTTGAGCAGGTTCAGAGGTGTGAGAGGATCAGACACGATAGGCAGCTCCGCACCCTTGCCCTGTGTGAACTTCCGATGGGCCTCCAAGAAGCTCAGCTCAGGGTCGTTGAGGATGTGGTAGTCAGTGCGGCTGACACCATGCTTTGCGGCACCCCGCAGGAGGTCTCGGTCATGGCGTCCGGGCTCCCACCAGGCTGGGAGGTCAGGGCTGGGTTGGCACAGACTCAACCTCTCATCCAGCTGAGGGTGCGGCAACACCTGCTCCCTGATCCGCCGCAGCAACTCGATACGATAGAGTGTCCGTGAAGCCCGCTCTTCTGTAATGGGGTCAATGATGATGGTGGGGTCTGGCAGCTCTGTAAATAGAAATATGACGTCAAGTTGGATAATCGAGAATAGGAAAATTCAGATAAAAACATCAAAATTGTATACAATTTTCTATAAATAAATACAATAAACACACACATATTTAAAAATGCTAATTACAGAAATTCAGACTTCACTATATTATAATGTCCAGTATTAAAAATAAATATGCAAGCTAATATCGATATGGTTTTGATATATCTTTCTTCTGCTAATTTAAATGGTTCAAAAAGACAGTAGTTCACCTGTTTCGGATTTGATCTGCATCCGACAGACACGCTTGCACATAGCCACGAAAGAGTAGTAATATTTTTCCAGGCTTTCGTCTGTCTTCTTGTCTAGACGAGCAAAAGCACGGAACTGGGACCAGTCAAAGCACTGTCTGTGCACGTCATAAACCACACCGAATGTGGACACCACACGGTAGAAATCGGCCTCTTCACGCCTTGTCCATCTGGAAAACAGATGTTGGTAAATGGAAATGAGGTCATGTGTGACTAAAGGAGAATTTTTTTTTTTTTTAAATTGAAGGAAGATCTAGATATAACTGACCTCTGCCTTCGCTCTTTAAAATAAGCTGCTCCATCAGCCAGCAGGGCGGCGCTATCAGGGATGAAAGATGATCCCTTGGCCATGAAAGTCCCTCCTTCAGCCATAAAAGCCAACGCTCCATCCGGAGCATAAGCTCCTCCCTCTGTTACCATGGCAAGGATGTCATCACGTGGACGACCTCGGCGCCGGTCAGGTTTGGTCATGGCTTCCTGCCTCAGTTGCTCACGCTTGTGGGTGCGCTGATAGGCCGTGATGAGGCGCCGCAATCGGGCTGTCAGAGCAGAGGCTGGCGGCCAATACAGATTGCCTGCTTTCCCATTCTCACCAGGCTTAGGCGCTGAGGGTGGAAAAACAGACGGCAACGGTGAGTACAGGGAAGTAAAATCTCAAGTATGATGGGTAACACCTGTGTGCTGGGGAAATAAATACCTTCCCCAGTCTCGCCATCCATCCCATCATCTTTATCATCCAGGGGAGAGTTTGTAAAATCCTGCAAACAATGGCAATGAAAACGTTACATCCAATTCACTACCAATACTGATTTTAGATACAGTCAATAATAATGTTTTTCCAAACTCACATCCAGATCGTCTTTAAATGGCATCCGGATTGGCTTGTACTCTGGGTCCTCGTCCTCTCTATTGTGAAAAAGAGAAAAGCTTTTAGTGTGGGAGAGAAAACAAAGAAAAGAACCAAAAGGAAAGCAGGGTGAGGGATAAAGAAAAAGGGAGAGAGCCAGAGAAAGAAAGAGCAGGAGGAGTCCCCTCTTGCTGGGGCTGTGATTTTGGGCCAAACTTACCCCTCGACACCATCTGCCATCATGTCCGCTCCCCTCTGCTCGGCAGCGATGGCCTTGGCATCAGGCATGCCCACCCTCTCCAGGAAACACAGGGTGGGGTCAGCACGCATAGAGTTATACTTCTCATAGCCTAGCGGAAGAAAAGAGCAGCGGTGAACATAAAACATGCATAATTACAGGCTGGGCTGTGGAGCTTTTATTTCCGCTGGATATGTGAAAGCAGAGAAAAGTATTACTGGTGTGTAAAATGAAACCGAAAAATTCAAATGTTTAAATAAAATGTTAGTTGCATGACATGCTAAAAACTGCGCTGTAATTAATCTAAGAAAAAACCAACAACAACAACATTTAAACTAAATCGAAATTTTAATACAAAGTGAAATCCTTTCAAAAACGACCAGATTAAATCAAACCAAAAGAAAAAAGAAAGAAACAAAAGACAGAGCCAAAAGAAACTGCCCGTTGAAACAGTCCAAGCAGAACAGATTCGAGCCTGCGGATCCCTACAGTGCACAACAGGGGAGGCGATTGGCAGGCTGGACCCACTTCAGCTGAGCCGCTGATCAGACGGGGCCTGAGCACCCCCTCCCCCGCCAGAACATCACATTTCAATTAGGATTTATGCGGTGACACATTGTTCCTAACTGCCGCCGCGCCCCGAGCCAAACTGTAATCATGAGGGGGTTTATAGGCCATCACTCTTTCCTCTGCAGTCCAGGCCTGCCACCTCTTCTCTCCCCGTTTCCTCCCCAGACCTCCCTACTGAATTGGGATTATGATTAAGAACAGGCTGCCTGTGTTATATACATGCTCCTGTGTGTGTGTGTGTGTGTGTGCGCGCACATGTATGGCGGCCAGCTGAGTTAACGAGGTAGCGCAGCACACCGGGGGAGAACAGAGAGAGAGCTCTCTGTACACACATTCACGAAAAAGACCAATGTGAGAGTAGCATAAAAGCCCCTCACCAAGATTAATATCGGTGGCAAGAGCAGTGGACATTATTAAATAAAGTGGCTCTTACTCTACTTAATACAATTCAGTCAACAGCTGAGGAACCCCTCTCCATCTCTTTTTTAAATACAGCTTTTGGCCTTGTTTTCCCTGAAAGATAAATTGGGACAGCTGCTCAGCTTCTCAAAAGAAAACAATCACGTCCCAAACTGGGAATTTAGCAGGTTCTCCCAGAACACTTCTTAACACTGTGGGTCAATGTTAATAAAATGTGCTGAGAGGTGCCTGTTCCCTCCCTGTTGCCTCTGATGGATTAGATCTCGGCTCTTTCCCCATCCATTTTCCCAGCCACCCTCCATCGAGTGCAGGATCAGCCATTTGGAAAATATCACCAATCAATCTCTAGGCAATATTACAATAGGTCAACATTAGCAATTACTGTCGCCTGTCACCGCAAAAGCACCAATCAGAGAGCGTCAGCTGTGAGGCGGAGCTTACCATGCTTAAAGACGCCGATTAGGAGGGACTTGTCCGCTTCGAGATCCCACCAATCAGTGGGGACATCAGCGTGGAAAGGTTGCGGGATCCAGATATCCAACTCGCTATAAGCAAAAGACAAACAAACACAGGAAAGAGTGATTAAAACCAGGAGATGGCCACAGCGGCACATAATCTAATGAGAGCGGCATTAATGTCTATCTGCAGACATCTGGTAGGAAACATGTGCATTAGCAAGCCGCATCTCATTTAGGCCCATTTCTCATCTTGTTTATTCAGGGCCAACCTGATTACGGCCAGAGATCTGAGCTACTTGCTTATCTCAGCCCATGCACTTGTGTGCACACACGAGCCCCTCGCAGTCATTAGAACTTCAGTCGAGTCCTTGAGAGCATCAACATGGCGAGCACGTTTGCACATTATAAATGCATGCACATCTGGGTGGGGGTGTTGTCAGAAAGGGGGAGGAGGAGGAGAAGGTGATGGAGGGAGAGGAAAGATAACAGCAGGCAGGATTCGGTGGAAGGGAATGGAGGGAGATGCCAACCTTGAATCAGATCCCTCCAGGATTCTGTCTGCATGGTCTCCGATGACTTCTTGTCGCAGATAGTAGAGCATGCGGACCCGCAGCAGCACTCTGTCAGAGAGAGAAAGAGCAGGAGGGACAAAAAAACAAAACAAAGATGAGTTGGGGTTAATGGAGTGACACTGAACGAAAGGAAGGATAAAGGCACAAAGGGAAGGGGAGAAGGCAGAAAACAAAAGAGTGAGTAAGTTTGGCCAGCTCTGAGCTGTGCCAGCAGCAGTAGCAGCGGCAGCAGCAGATCTTTGGCATGTGCCATGGCTCATCCATCATGCTGCCAGGGCTGATTAGCCACGCTGTGCGGCAGCCTCCACGCCTGACAGATGGCTGCACATAATCACCTCTGTGTGTGCCGCCTTTCACCCGCTTCCAACAGGTCTGCCTGGCACCTGGCCTGGCACCGCGCCGCTGCGCTTGGGGAGCCGCCCGTACCCACCCTCACCCCCCTCCTACACGCATACGCACTCCAGCACCTTCATCCTCTCATATTCATTTCCTTCCTTATGCTGTTAGGGAAGTTGGGGAGGTGCTAACGGGACGCCTCCAAAGTACAGAGGCAGAAGTTTGCAGTGCGGCAAGCAGATGGTTGGCAGTCGAAGCACCTCACATTTATCGTCTTGTAACGTTTCCTCAGCTGTTGCTCTGTTCCCCTTTTCTGGATGCACATCAGAGCCAGCAGTGTAAACCCGTATTTTGCTTTCTCTCGCTCCGTCCCTGCCTAGTGTAAGGCAGGATACAACAATGCTGGCCTGGCAACAGAAATTATTTATCAAATGAAACCAGAGATGCCTCAAAAAACAAAAGACACAAGCCGGAGGCACACAAGGCATAATGGACGTGTGGGGCGAGAGGCGAAATCATCATGTGCGGCCCGATGAACCAAACGATGAATTATTGAGTGATCTTAAAATCTTTTAATTTCAGAGATGAAAAAGATTCTTCATGGCCTGTCATTCATTATTTCAGGAGCTTGGCAGAAGCCTTTGCCAGAAAGATGGGACTCTTTCTTTTGCCAGATTCCCTACAGCTGGTAATTTTTTAACTGACATTCATTAGTCAAAGCTAAACTACGGAGGAGCCAAGCAATTTAATGAAACATCTGCAACACAAGGTAACAGCGCTAACTCGCTTTTGGACACATTCAGCTAACCTCACAAGTTTGCATCAATTACTTTTTCAACTTAAAAAGCTCTTCACAAGTTTTCAAATGCACCTCCTTCTGAGGATATCAGGCTTTGAAGGCAAAAGGTTACTTTCAAACAAGATGGCAGCAGAAGAACTGAGCTGGCTGTGTGGAATTTTAAACCCGGGCTCTTCACTTATTGACCAGGTAATTTCCACAAACTTTCTAATCATTTGATAAAGGTTTTTTTTTTATTATTATCATTATATAAAAATTGGCAGAATGATTTCCAATCTAGATTATACTGATGCACCAATGTCTGATGCCAATGAAATATTTAAAGAAGTACAACACAAGGGACAAAAATATATGATATTAACTAATACATGTGTGTCATTAAGGTGGGAAAGGGCATTCTGTGAAATGGTACATACTTGTTGCAGTGGTGTTTCAGGTGTCTCTTGTAACTGTCCTCTTGAAGGAGGATGTCAGGATTACAGTCAGCAAGCCAGTCAGCCTGTGGCATGTGAGTTTGAGCAGCCTGCGGCTTCCCCTTCTTCCCTTTACGCCCTCGGGGCACTGGAGCAGACAGTCCTAAAAACCACAGAAATGCCACTGTCAGCATCTGCCATCTTCACGTACTAAACAAAGGAAAGAAATTATGCAGTTTTTCGATTGGTTCCAGATCGACATCCTACCAGAGTGGTTGGTCAGTGTACGGCTTTGGCCATCCTCAGTAGGGGTTATGAGGTCCCAAATGAAGCTCTTGATGTTCTCGTCTCCACGGTAGTGTAGCAGGCAGTAGGCCAGGAGTGCACGGCAGATGGTCTCTACGTCTTGCTCCCTCAGTGGGCGCTTAAAGCGTCCATGGGACAGGATGTCACCCCAGCGGCCCCAGCTATGCACAACAGAAGAGAAGTTAGCCAGAGCAAATATAGCATGTGAAAACTTCAGTTTGTGTCCTTTCAGTTATTTAAATTCAAGCCTTTTTGAACTGCAGCTGTTTGGTTTTGTAATGAAGCTAGGGGGAAAAAAAGTCACTGACAAGACTAGTTCAACTAATTCATAAAAGAGCATTTGTAGTGTCTGGGGGAAAATAAACTAGCACAGTGTCAAGATCGTTCAAGTATAATATTACTGTTCAGTTGTGCCATTTCTCACAAACTGAAGGAGGAGGGGTGTCACCACTGCATTGCTGGCATCGTACATGACCATGAGGAGACCCAATGCCCTTGTTATTTGATGGAGTGCTCAAGCGCACTCTAAGCACAGGCCTAAAGGGCTTTTTGGGGGAAAAGGTGGGGGGGGGGGGGGGTCTGCTCTGATTTCACAGCCCTACACTGCTTCTCCCAAAAAAAAAAACCCACATCAGAAGAGACAAAGCCCTCAGACTTGATGGATCTAATTTGCCGTATAGCCCAGGGGTCTAGACGTGTCTGACTGGAAAAAAAAAAAAAAATATATATATATATAAAAAAAAAATACTGGTCAGACATGGTGCATGCAGCCAGCCATGATTAGTGCTGAGAGAACTGAGGCCTGGCGCTTAATTAACTGTGTGCATTAGACAGCGCCGTGTCTGCCACTGCCCCGGGACAAGCAAGCGTGACAAACTCGGCCACGGCACTGGTGGGTTGTGAGCAACCAGATATTCTCATTCCAAATGGAAAACAAGACGAGACAAGGGGAATTTGGATGACGATAAAAACAAAGCAGGAAGCTGAATATCCTGTCTCATGGCGCTGGGATGGACTTCCTGCTAAAGCTGTTTTCCATTGCGAGCTACGATTAAGGGAAATAGAGATCTATTGATGTTTTCAACAAATATGGACTGATAGAGTCTGCATAGAATTATTTGGCAGCAATAATTGTAACTTCTATGTGGGAAATGCGTGGGGATTTTTTCTCCTCCAATGGGGGTGCATCGTTGCCCTGTAGGGTCATGTATAGTTGGGGCACTCAAAGCAGCTTTTGAGAAAGAGAAAAAAAAAAAAAAAAAAACATCTGCTAAAATGGCAACTAATTATAGGGATAGGCCCTAGGGACTGCTCAAGTGCAAGATGGTGATTTAGCACAATTTCATGCTAAAGCAGCCCACTAAAAAGGAGTACAAAGCTGTTAAAACCAACAACAACACTTTAATATGACCATTTCCAGATTGCACTCACCCATACACCAGCAGGTTCTTCTCCACTCTGAAGCACTCACTGCGGGGGTACCCCTGGGTTCGGTCCTGGGGCCTCCGCGGTTTCTGAATGGGCTTATCCTCAGAGTCACTCTCAAGCTCTGAGTACTCCATCAAATCATCCTCCTTCATAGAACTGTAGTGCCGAGTCTGCTTCCGGACCCGAGGAGTGTCGATCACCAGAGTATTCTGACAAGAGATAAAATCTGGGATTAGAATGCTCTTTCAAGGGTTTAAGACAGCAGAAAAGGTTTGTGCATGATTAGCACTTTTAGTACTATATGATATAGGTGGCTACTAGGCAGCAAGATTGAAGACCTCTGCTCAAGGACAAATGCAGAAAATACTGAGGTAGAGCATTTTAATTTAGACATAACATGGAATTTCCCTTCAAGCTGATATAAGCTGCTTAGCGCTTCCAATTCTCCTGAGTGCAAAGAACAGTGGTAATTACAGAAAATGCTTCCCATGGCCAAATTAAAACAATTTTGCATTTGCTAAATTACGGCTACATTCCACGCACTGTTAGCCTGGGAAAATCACCCTCATTAATTATGCCCAGATAGCATATTTATGAGGAGTGACACCACAGAGCGTGGTGGAAACCATCCAGATTTGGATTCACACCATGTTCAGTGTTCAATTGTCAGACAGAATTATGAGAATGATACCTGTCAAAAGCTGCTAATGCATGACCCCAACATTAATGAAACAATGAACAATAGTCTGCTGTAAATGCTCCACACGATTACGCAAGAGAGAGGTGCTACAGATCAGTGCCTCACTTCATGCAGCATCTCCTCTGAAGCATTTCACAGCACAAGAGAGCTCCTTTTCACCATTAAGTTGCAGCTTACCCTGCCGTTGATCACATCCAGGTCCAGCTCTGCTTTCTTTGCCCATTTCTGCCAAAAATCTGGGTCCTCCAGAGAAATGTCGCTTCTGTTCCCAGAGGCCACAAAACTTGCCTGGTAGGGACAAAAATAATAAAAATAGTGAGATCAGAGACACTTACCCTTTAGATTGCACTATTTTAAGAGCAAGATGAAATGGGTAGTATGCCATGTATGTAAAGGGATTATGTAATCACATTGATAGGTAGATAAAACATTTTTTGTTAATATCATCAATACTTCAGCCATGACAAAAAGACTGAAAGATTTTAAATGTCAGCACCTTAGCAAACGTTGAGCCTTTGCCTTCTGATTCAATAGTAATGGTCTGTGTACGTCTCTGCAAAATTTGATCAATATCTTCTTCACAGAACTTAGATCCCTCATCCTCCTCATCCATTAGAGCACCATATGCTCCTTTCCTTAGAAGGTCCTCAATCTCCTTTTTAGAGAGCTGCTGATCCTAAAAAAAAAAAGGAGAGATTGAATGAACTTCACATAATACAGATCTTAATAAATTTACTGTTTTCATCTTGGACCTTTTATGGAGTGGACAAATTTAGGCAGACAGTAAAAAGGAAAATAAGGCAGAGTGCACTGGAATTTAGAGGTCTTTCCACTGACTGCCAACATGTGCAAAGTATGTTTGATTAATGAACCATCTGGAACACTATTTGAGTGAAACACCAGAAAAAATGTGGCGCTGTCTGCAGTTCATACCCCATTGGCAGCATTTTCCCTCCCGCTCATCGACTGAAGCACAGCCTTGTCCAATCCTAACTTCAGACTGGCCTTGTCAAACATCTCTCTTTCATAGGAGTTTCTGGTGATCAGGCGGTAAATCTTCACAGCCTTGCTCTGTCCTATCCGGTGGCAACGAGCTTGTGCCTGAAGGCAACAGCACAAAATGGTCACACACACACACACACACACAGTGCCTCTGAGGACTCACATATACAAAGACGCACACATCCTAGAAAACTGCTAAGGTTGCAGAAGAGTTGGAATGCAGCTAAAAGATGGTTTGTGAAATAAAACTGCATCCAATGAAAGTCCAGCAATTTCCCATCCACAGGGACCATATATGGTAAGAAATGATTACCTGCAAGTCATTCTGAGGATTCCAGTCAGAGTCGAATATAATGCAAGTATCAGCTGCAGTTAAGTTAATACCCAGGCCTCCAGCTCTTGTGCACAGCAGGAACACAAAACGGTCAGAGTCTGGTCGTGAAAAGCGGTCAATAGCTGCCTGGCGGAAATTTCCTCGAACTCTGCCATCTATACGCTCATAAGGATACCTTGAGAACAGGAAATGGAGTATTAACTACACCTAATAGGTAATGCCATTTTATTTAGAATTTCTGTTAACCCAATTTTGTTATTTTTTTCAGTTTCTACTAAAAATATGAGATTGCACATCAAAACACATAAGGTTTCTCTCTCAATTTATTGGCAGTTCTATGGGCTCAGGCATCCTACCGTCTCTGGATGAGGTAGTCCTCCAGGATGTCCAGACAGCGCACCATCTGGGAAAAGATGAGCACACGGTGACCCCCAGCCTTCAGTTTGGGGAGCAGCTTGTCTATCAGCACCAGTTTTCCTGCAGCCTGGATCATGGCCTGGAGGTGAAACTCTGGGTGGTCTAAGGAGTGACTCTCCCTAAACTCCTCCATTATCTTCTCCTCGGCTCCTACAGACAGAGAAGAGAGTGAAATTTCAGTCTGGCTGACTGGAGAAATAGTACTAACCTTTGAGCATACACAACAAAATTTTTTTCTTTTCACACAGTTTTACATCAGAGTCTACTGCTCACCATTGATGAGGTAGGGGTGATTACAGCACTTTCTCAGCTCCATCATGGTGTTCAGCAGGTTGGGAACATTGGATCCTCCTCCACCTCCGCCACCACCACTTTTGGACAGGAAGGCAAAGTTCTTCTCCAAGATGGCACGGTAGTATTTCTTCTGCACATTGGTCAGCTCTACTTCAATGATGGTCTCCTCTTTTGGTGCAAGATTTTTCTCCACGTCCTCTTTTAGTCTGCGCAGCATCATAGGCTTCAGAATGCCCTGCAGTTTTTGCACCTGAAACCAGAAAGTGACATTAGAGAACATCCAGGCATCTCTGAAAATGCATCTCATAACGATTGCGATGATTTAACAATGCTGATATTCCATACCTGTTCTTCTGTTTTAAGATCTCCAAACTCCTGCATGAAGGTCGATTCGGAGGGAAACCTGTCAGGCTCCAGGAAATTAAGGAGACTGAAGAGCTCCTCCACTGTGTTTTGCAGTGGGGTTCCAGTCAGCAGGACTTTGTGTTCCTATGAAAGGTAGAGAGTCTCATTAAGTGACTGTTCTTTTCTTTAACAAAAACAAATCTAATAAAAAATAAAAATAAAAAACCCCCACAATTTTACAAGGGATTTCAATTACTACTGGATAAGGATTTTACATTAAAAAAAATCTAATCCATATTAAGGCAATGAGACCAATTTTTGAGTTGACAATTTTTCAAAAATACCACAAAAACGAACAAACACCTTAATTTGAAAGTAGGTTATTGCCCAAGCTTGAAAATAATAAAATTCCCTGATAATTCCAGAATTTCCATCACCATGGGAACCCTGCATCCTGTACCTAGTAAAGGTTAAAGCTAGAGTGACATTTATAGCAGGTTATTTTCAGCAACATCATGGAAGGGGAAGCACTAACCATGTCCATCATCTTTAGGCCCTCAAGCAGCTTGCAATTCCTGTTCTTGAGCCTATGAGCCTCATCAATGATCACACAGCGCCACGGCACACTCCGAAGCTCGGGGCAGTCCGTCAGGATCATCTCAAATGTGGTGATGATTGCATGGAATTTGTAGGCTCCCTTTATTACACGACCCTGGAGGAAGACAGCGTTTGGTTACAATGAAGGGCCCTTGAGAACACAACCCCATGTATAGAGTCATGTATAACCTTAAGTTTGTCCTGCAAACATTAGCTTCAATAACTGCAAAGTTATAAAATGCATAACACATGACAAAAGTAGCATTATGTACCTGTGTGTCTCTGTAGTACATCTCGTAAGCCTGAATAGTCTTTCGGCTGGCCTGGCTACCGTGATAGACCACTACGTTTAGCTCAGTCCATGTCCTGAACTCCCTCTCCCAGTTGGGAATGGTGGAAAGAGGTGCAATCACCAGGTATGGGCCGTGGATTCCCTTCAGGTATATCTCATAGAGGAATGTGATGGACTGGATTGTTTTGCCAAGGCCCATTTCATCGGCTAAAATGCAGTTTCGTCTGAGAACAGAAACGAAAAAGTGCAAATGCACTTGTAAGAATATTAATTTTCATACAGAGGCTGCAATTCACGATGTCCTTGCATTTAAATGGTATTAAAAAAAATGCACTTCAGTCTGTGTTTTAGTGAGCAGAGCAGCTGGACGGCTAGGTAATTGTATACATACGTGTTGTACCAGTTGAAGAGCAGCCAGTTGACTCCCTCCAGCTGGTATTCCCTGAGCGCATTGCTGTTTTTATATTCTCTGGAACTCTCGGATTTCTGCCAGTCACTGGCGGGAGGTCGCTCCTGTTTCAAATAAAACAATTCCCGTTAGTGGTTTCCGTGCAACCGCAAGAACGTGGCCCTCTCCCCTCACTTGCTCAGCACTCCAAAGAGAAAATAAAGAGAGGGCTAGAGAAGTGCCAGCTCTTACCACACGCTTCGGCTCCGGCTCACGCTCCATCACTCTCTCGAACTCCTCAATCTTCCCTTGGTCGATGTCAGCTTTTAACTCCCACGTGCTGTCCTCATAGGGCAAGGAGCACCACTTCACCAGGTACAGAGTTATAGGCTGCAGGAACACACGTCAAAACAACGTTATCCAAAAGAGGGTTCTCAAATTTTTCAACATTTTCTGGGGGTGGTCTGACTGACATCTTCACAGCTGTAAAATATGTACTAAGAGCTTTAAATCAAAGGTAATCCATGTTGTTTTGAGAGACAGATGCTTTGAGAACAACTGAAGTGGATGGATGAGCGAGAGAAAAGTCATACCTCTCCATTTTCATCTGTGCTTTTAGACACATCCAGAACCCTGTCCACCTCCACATAATCTGGGTTGAAGGGCTCATCATCCATCTGTCAATAAGAGTGTGATTGATTGATTGGTTGGTTAGATGGAGCATTGCAGAATTGCGGCTTCATTGCTGCTTGAGCCCCAACTACTACGAGCCTCTAAATGAGAACCTACTAGGTAGAATATTTTCAGATCTTTCTGATGTGGGTGTCATAAATTGATCTGGGAAAACCCCAATGGGTTTTGATTGAAAAGCCCTTTCGAATGTAGTGTGGAGTTGCAAACCAGAAATGAAAGTCTTGACATACATTTCAATGCAGCGGCTTGAATTACTTTAACTTGTGAACTGAACCAGGCAGCATGTGCCGAGAGATTGCGTACAACAGAGATAAGAGCCTGAAGCGAGCCATTTTATTGCCTTGGCATGGATGATATTGTTCAAAAGGCCACCATAATACCAGCAAAAAAACATCACTGTTGAGCACACATATTGCCACCCTTATCAGTGAAGGCCATAAAATGAGAGGGGAAAAAAACGGAATGGAATATATTTATATATATCTATATCTATATCTATATCTATATCTATATATATCTATATCTATATATATCTATATATATATCTATATCTCTCTCTCTCTCTCTCTCTCTCTCTCTCTATATATATATATATATAAATATAAATAAAAAAAGGACAAAATGGTGGATGACAAGGAAAATGGAGGGCTGATGCGAACCTCAGTTATGAAGTTACTCAGGGCCTGCTTGGCCTTGAACCTCTTGATCTTCTGCTGGATTCTCTTATCCTTCTCCAGCTCTTCGATGTCTGCCCAGCGACAGTGCAGGTAAGAGCTGTAAAAAACAAACAATTAAAAGTCATTTCCTGGGTTACCTCAGCAAAACTATGATCCAGAAATTAGCATGTCGGATAAACAAGACTGAGGATGTTTGTTTGTGTGGGAGCACAATAAGTAATCTTGTTCTTAATTAACAGGTAAATTAAGAGGCCATGATTCATCTGCATAGATTTATGCATTGAGAAAATCTGATGATATACTCCGTTTAGTAGCTTGCAATACTTACTGCAAAAAATTCCATTACTCTTTAAATCTAATAATTCTAGTTTTCTTCATTATATAAATAAGTGAAATCAGATGGTAGGCATGCTATAACAGATACTCACAAGCCTTTGAATTTGACATAAAACTCCTCAACTTCAACCTCTTCACCAGACGTCAACTGTAAAATAAAGAGCAGGAACATTATTCAGTGGGTTTGTAACAAGTTTGGAGTTGTCAAATCACTAGTATGCATAACGTCCAACCATCACAAGTGTAACCCACTTCCTGTGACAAACAACAACCCTTTTAGGCATTGCTCCAAACTGTAATGCCCCGGGACAAAAGTAGTATGACAGAGACTGGGAGTGGATAAAAAATAAAATATAAATAAAATAAAAGAGCAATCCTCCTCCTATTCTCTTTCTCCAGCTAGTAGTACGCCATGCGGCTGAGTCATGAATCACTTCAGCTCTTCTACCACACACAGCCCCATTCACAGGCAGCTGACCCGGGGCCTGGCTTCCTGCCAAAACCACAGCGCTTCGGCAGACGCCAAACCTACCATTTCCTCGGGCGGGAGCCCATTTGCAGCTGTGCTACTAAGAGCCATGCACGGCGTATTATTTTTGGCCAGGCTTTGTTTTGTGGTGCCGTTTCAAAGGAGTAACATTGCACGCTGCCACTGCCTGCGTCTAAGGGCCTGAGATTAATCACGCTGAGAGACAGTTTATTCTTACATGGCTTCATCTCAAGACCTTGCACCGGCTTTGCTCTGAACCGGCCACGGCCTTCACTGGATTAATACTACTGCTGTCGGGCCGAAGACAATATCAGCCCACTCAGGCATATTGCTGGCAATCACAGGGTCTGGGGCAGGATTTGAGACAGCTGTTAGGTGTAATCTGCCCTGATCCAGTAGACAGCAGTGGTTAAAGCTCATGTGAGAGGCTTTCAACGGCTCAGCTCACCTCTTTCTTTCCCATACGCATCCCCATGATCTTCTCCACCACAGGGCCCTCCGCATCCGGCAGCTCCTACGGCACACGTGGGAATGAAGGACACGGAGTCAGTGTGAGAACATCCATCATGCATAACAAACAGCAGGTAACATCAGCAGTTTTCTAACTCTACTGTGGGGATTGTTAATCAGCCATCAGCATAAACAAAACTTAACAGACGTGCCACACCCAAATGTTCAAGATAATGACCTGCTGCTCGGACGTGGTCGGAGACTTTGGTCCAGGAGAATCATCTCCATCGTCATCAGAAATTCTGAACTCCAGGTCCTCAGTGTAGCGTTTCCTTTTCACCTGCCGACTAGATCGCCTCTTCTGCAGTCAACATACACAAAAAAAGTCACATAATGGCAAAAAATAACTACAACATGTAAAATGTAACTACAACATGATTCAAGTAACTTTCTTTATTAAGCCTCCAGCTACAGAAAATTATATTCCAAGTGTACTTAAAAAAAAAAAAAAAGTCAAAAGTCAAGGTAACTCAAGCGTAAAATGACTGAAGGTAACACGAGTAGATTATTATTAACTACAGGCTAAATGTTATTTAAAACAATAAACAGCAGCTTCCTGCCTGTCACTATGACGCAAACATGAAATATCAGACCGTAGTAGTTCTTTACAGGCTTTTTTTATACCATATTAGTCGACCACCAGAAAAGTTTTCTTTGAACAATAATACCGTTATTAGATAAACGCCAAGTAAAAACTTTAGCAATGCTTACCTGAACACCATCATCTTCCTCTTCCTCCGGTGAATGTGGCGGTGTTTTCTCCACATCAGAGGTGACTGAGGGCTCTCTCTTACGCTTTGCGTCTTTCTTGGTGCTGCTACTGGACTCTGAGTCAGACTTTTTAGCACTGTGGGTGAACAGGGAGGTCTGGTTAATGTAACAGGTCACACCAATAAACCACAGATTTGTCTGGTTCATATGTCAAACCATTACACTATAAATAATGGTTTTAGTAAAGAACAAAATAGCAAATAACCAGTCCGAAAATTTCTTCAATGCAGACAAGCTATAATTTATATAAATGCATTAGGGAACTTGTTTTTTTTTTTTGCATTTTCTTTAAAAAAGGAAAAAAAATTAGCTTGTTAGCTTTAACAATTCACTTGAAAAAGGTAAACAGCACAATTAAATGCTTTAATAAAAGCCCAACAATCAAACCAAGACGCCATAAAACCAGGTATAAGTTTTACAAGAATTGAAAAACTCATTTTAGGTGTAGTTAAGATGTCATGTGAAAATGGGCAATGTTAATTCCACGTCTGTATACAAAAAAGATGATTGCTTTGTACCTTCTCCCAACAGTTCCGTCTCCATACTACCTTATGTTCACATGTACAGAAGAGGAGGAAAATGGATTAAGCTTTAAAGCCCTTCCCCTATTAAGTTCAGTTTCAGACACAAAAATGAGGGAATGAGAGGGAAGACTAGAACTAGTTAACTCCACTTCCAGTTCAGAGTCACGCTCTCTCCCTGCCACAGATTACACAATGCCCTGGAGGCTCTCGCACTCACTCGCTCTGGGGCCCTCCTCTCTTTTCATTCGCACGCCAAGAGCAATCAAATCGCCCTGGTAACCGGCGGTCACGTGACCCGCACCTGTTCCTCTGGCTGGACGCCACTGGCTAAAGCCATCTGCTTGCCTCAGTCAGAGTCTCTCTCTCCAACACTCCTCAAGCACCTGCAGCCACACCACTCTGTGGCTTTGGGTTTCATACTGTCACTGCTCAGCAAACATGGCCAGAAATAAGGAGAAAAAAAAAAAGGCACATACAAAAGGAAGAAAGAAAAAAGGAATAGGAGGGGGGAAAAAGCCACGAGGGGAGGAAGAACACTCAGTTTAGGGGGAGGGATGACAGGCTTCCTTTCGATGGCTGACCTTTATAAATCATAAAAGGCAAAGAGCTGCTATAGGATTCAGGACACACTGAAGATACACAGGCCAGCAGGGTGGGACGTGGCACGATTAGACTTTGAGACGAACGGCAGAGAGAGAGAGGGGCTAATTGGCATTAGTAGGGGGAGGACGCAGGCCCTGCTGCAGGTTGTATGAGCCACACCGCTCCAGTGCTGACACTCAGGAGGAGGAGAGAGGGCCAGGGGGTTAATGGGACACCTGCCGTCGCCAGTGAGATGACTCATCTTCAGCTGGACCCCCCCACGGTGCGCAGTCTAACAGCAGCTGCTCACACGTACACACACACTCACACGACTGTTTACCCTCAACAGCTCTTTTGCGGAGTCGCACAAGCACAAACGTAAACACACATACACAAAACTGCAGAGAACGAACATGCTTCGACAAGTTAAACAAACGAAAACGTGCGTCTGTGTCCTTCAAAGCGAGAAGGCTAATTAGGAACCACCAGACAAAACAAGGTCACTTTAATAATAATAAAAAGGAGACAGGATCTGAACACCCTCTTAGTCACAGACAGTTATGCTTGTGAGTGGAATCAAAAGAGGCGGTGCAATTAAAATCACGCTAAAACGTGCCTGAATTATGGGTGGGGAAAGCCTAAGAGTGTGGGACTGTGAGGGAGAATGTGTGGAAAGAGGATGTGAGTGGGTGAGTTGAGATATGTCAGAGAAGGAACACAAACTGTGCCGTGGAATGAGAGGAAGGGCTAGAAAGACACGGCAGAAGGGTCGCAAGCATGTGATAATAGGTGGAAAAGGACCGTGTAGGCATGCAAGAGTGTGTGAAAGCTTTAGCAGCCCAGTCGAAGAGAAACACAGGAAGAGTTGGGAGGAAGCAATGGCGTTGCATCTTGCGCTCTCAGAGCAGGGTCACCCGTGCTGTGGAGCCATTCAATAACTCGGCATCACTGAGAAGGCAGGTTTATTACATAAACTGAAACCACGCATAGACAAACACGACTCGTGTTTCATTGTTTTTGCACAAAAACAAAGCAAAATACAATGCAGTTCAAAAAGTTTGGGATGTTAATGTAAAGTTTTTTTTTTATAAAGTTTCTTATGCTGCATTTATTTGATAAAAAAAACTAGATGTTCATTTTGGTTATTTTTCCTATTCAACAACCGACGCTCATTAACCGATTATTTACCATTAACTGAAAGGATTCTTTTAAAATAGAATTGTATTACAAAGGATCAGGGTCTTTGACCCGTTAAAAATACTAACATTTGTTTCCCGGGGATTAATTTTACATGCGCAAAAAGTACCAAATAACAGAACATAAGGATTCACATGGTCTACGAAAAAACAGTTTTGGTTCATTTTCGTGCTCTGCGAAGGAAAAAAGACGGCAGAAAGCGGTATCCTGTTTTTTTTTAGGCTTATTTTAAGCACAAAGATTTATTTTTATTGTGAATGTACACAAAGGCAAACTGTTTACAATTCCAGTTATTCCAATTAAAAGGAGAAGTTGCTTCCACTGTTACAAGGAAAAACTCAAGTGATTGGGCTGGTGCTGCATGCACACACACAGTTAAGCTTTGCTACCTTGACAATGCAGCCTGTTCATTATCATAATAAAATACAGTCGGTCAAACATACGAAAAAAACAAAACACACTGCTCCGTTTAAATTTGTAGTAAAATCAGTGCCGTTAAGCGTTACACCATAACGCTGTGATGTTATGCAAAACATATTGGATATTGGAATGTGAGTTAAGTACATTAATAGAAAATATATAATTTGGTATTCAAATATATAATGAATGCGGAAACATTTAAATGTGTGTTGAATGAAAGACCACATGCTGGTTAAAATATTGCTTTAGCCTAAATTAATTTGGGCTTGGCTTGTCGTTAATATTGCTATAGAAAGGCCTATTTTTAATTCTTGTTCTTTTCTAAATACTGTGAATTTTAATAATTTGTTGCGGAGTGAGGGGAACTAAAATAGCCTAGCTATGTTTACAGTTTTTTATAATGTTTGTAAACATTTCACATTGGCATTAGGCCTATTTCTGAATGAAATAATAAAAATGCAACTTATACACAACTTGTTTTTTTTCTCTCTCCAAATAAAATATTTTATACACGTAGCATATTTTAACCACGCAGCAAACCTTTTTAAATATTTTGAAAAAATTACTGAAAATAAATAACTTTAAACCGTTTAACTGATTGTATTAATCTGTCAAAATTCTTAACGGTCAGTTAACCAGTTAAAATTAACATCCCTACAAAAAAACTGATTTAACAAAATGAAATATTGTGAAATATTATAGCTATTCAAGTTATTTTAATTTAATCTAAAATGCAATTTATTCCTGTGATGACGAAGGTGAATTTTAAACATGATTACTTCAGTCTTAATATGCTGTCAGAAACAGAGTTGTGCTGCTTTTTTTTTTTTTTTTTATATAATTTTTTTCAGGATTCTTTCAAGTTAAAAATTTATATTTTGTGTTACAATACACACTACTATTCAAAAGTTTTTTCTCTTTTTCATTGAAATGTATGCTTTTATTCAGCTAGGATGTGTTTAATGGATAAAGTGATAGTAAAGACTTATTGCTAGAAAAGACAATATATTTCTATTTTGAACAAATCCTGTTCTTTTCAACTTTTTATTAATAGAATCAAAGAAAAAAAGTATCTGTGTTCCAAAAAAAAAAAAAAAGGCAGCACAACAGTTTAATAAATCAACAATGATTTCTGAAGGATCATGTGACACTGGAGACTGAAGTAATGGGTGATAAATTCAGTGCTGCATCACAGAAATATATTATATTTTATAGAATATTAAAATAGGCAACCAATATTAAAAAATGCAATAATTTTTGATCAAAGAAACAGCGTTTTAGAACGTAGGGGTCTTTCATGTGCATAGCATGAGGGCAGCTCTTTGTTTTAAGCAAGGGACTCTTTGATGGATGGCAATGGGAGTCTTCACATTTGTCTGTCCCCCAGAGGCTGCGCATTCAGCGTTCGGCACACTTCTCGAATCCATTCACTCGCTTACTCTTTTGAGACGGTGGCCTGTCTGATCACCAAAGCAGCGACTCAAGACTTCACAAGAACAGAAAACTCCCAAGCTCAGGTGGGACAGGTTTGCAAGTCTTAGAAGGATAAAATATACAGGGAGGACAAAGTTGGATGCTTGGCCCTTTCCTTCTGTTGTGCCATCCACCTCTCTGCACTTTGTCTTTGAGGTTCAATGTCACACAGAATTAAACTTTATTTTCCACTGGAGCCTGGAGGGAAGACAAGGTGGAGCGTTTGTTTGAGGACAAATAAGCAAGCAGTCTGGCGTAAAGGTGCTGTAGTTAGACTTGTGAGCAAACAGGCATGCTGGTCCCGCAAGCGAAGATCTTTGAGTACACACATTGCAGCACTTCCTATGCAACCACGACTGTTGTGGTTTTCGTATCTGAGTGCACAGGATGTAGCTAAGATAATCTGCGAAAGAGAAAAAGAGACTTCGACATGAGATGGAAATCAAAGGGTCGGCGGAACTGCCCACCCAGGTTGGGTGGTTATGCAGTAAGAAAACAACCCCACTGACTAAAACGGGGGCTTTGCTGTAGTTGCTTGGGAACCTGCCAATAAATTGAAGGTGAGAGGTGTGTATTTGCAATGCAAAACAGTCTTCAGATGGGGGGTGAAGCGCCACATGCAATGCAGTGCTGAGGAGGGATCTTTCTGAAGTGTTTGATGGCTGTGTGTGTGTGTGTGTGTATATGGAAAACAAACCTGGGCTCACAGACGCTCAACATTTTACCCTAGGTGCGGCCTGAGAATGACTATTTATAGTTGTGCTTTCTTTGTCAGATAAGAACGCCAACAGATACAAGGCCAAGACTTTTAACGTCCAACCAAGTTTCCTATACTCCACTTGCATGAAAAGAGCAACTAAACAAGGAAAACGTTAAAAGAGCTGATAAGACAAACAAATGAAGACGGGGGAAGGGAAATGAATGACACTCACATCAAATGTGGGATGTGCTATATGTAGCCCACTTTTGGAGAAATGGGGCCACACAGTTTAAAAACGATCCACAGGGGCACAGCACCACACATCCAGCTCTGTAGCTGATTTGGTCAAATTCAGGCCGGCATGATTAATGAGACAGCATTGTGGACTAACTAGCATTAGGTGCCATTTTGAATTGAGACGTCCCCCCTCCTCTTTTCCTTTTTCAAACACACACACTTTTGTGCCTCCTCCCCCTTCAAATGACCTACTGATCTGGCACTGTGCTGCAGATGCGCTTGCTGTGGCCCAGCCCTTATCCTCTGGATGAAAGGGACGCGATGGTGGAGTGACGGCGCTTCAGATGGGTGGGGCGGGGGAAGGCTGACACATTCCTTAGCCGGATCATGTTACTACCTCCGCTAAAGGAAAAATGGCCATGCAACTATGCTCTGTATTTTCAGGATGGATGCATTCTCTCTTTTCTGAGTGGGATGGGGGTTGAAAGAAAAAAAGAAGGGTGCATCGTTTAAATTATGGTGAACTATATCCAGAAGAGAGATGGTATGATAGTATACGGTATTAAGTAGCGTTAATAAAATATAAACTGACTAATGACTTCTTAACAGAACAAATGATCAGCAAAGATGAGATGCGATTATCTTTTTTAAAGAACTCTATATTAAGTTCAGGCAACTAGTGAAGGTTTTATCATAAAGGTGTCATGTTTGTGGTTTAGCGCTTGCAATAAAAAAAAAACAAACCCTAAAGCAAGTCTTTGACAATATAAAGTTCCATGTTCTCTCAAAAGCGTTATAAAACAGAACACCACCTCTGAACTTACTGAACTCTGATAAAGCACCATCAGCTTGTACCAGACCTAGAAAACAACTCATACTAAACATATTTACAGTTCAATGAACCAGATGATCACATGAGGTTTCGTGACTCCATCCAGTACACGAGTAAGCACCTACAGTAAATATGGAGATTTTCATTGGGAAGCTTGAGTAAATATGGGGAACATTTGGAGCATTTAAACACAAAATGCTGATAAAATTTTAGATATGACTTTTAAAGAGCACAGGAGCCTCAGATTTTACATACCTGGGTTTTTTGGAGCTCTTAGGCTTCGGGGTGGCAGTCTTCACTTTTTTCTCCTTCGGTTCTTTGGGTGTCTTGGGAGTCTTCGGGGTTTTGGGAGTCTTAGGCTCTTTCGGTTCCTTGGGCTCCTTCTCCTTTGGTTTCTTTTTGCTCTTCTTTTCAATGACCGACTGTTCCATGGGTGTCATAAGAGAGTCTCCCTCGTTTATCAGAGAAGTCGCCTCTCCTCCAGCCTCACCACTGATGTTGTTACCCTCCTGGCCTTCGCTCGTCTTGGCTTTCTTCTTTTTCTTCTTTTTTGGCTTGAGCTTGCTCTCCGTCTGCTGTATGTCACAGTTGGCTGGTTGGAGGTTTGGGCCCGAGGCAGGTGTCATCTCCAGGGAAGGGTCTGATGGAGAATGCTGATGATGAGGAGAGAGAGAAAGGAGCTGTTAGTACCAAAAAGAAGAAATATAACCAAGGCAGGAGACACAACTAGAGGATTTCCTTTTTGCATTTTTGCATATCTCACAGCCATAGAGAAGCTGAACAAAGCTCATTGCATCGCTGCTTCTTTACATTAATCAACACCAGATACATTTAAGGTGTTTGTTTTTTTAACCACCCAGAAAAGCTAGGATAAGTTGGGAAAAGTGAATAAACGTCTTCACATTTTCATGGGCTCAAACAGCTGTCCCTGCTGCTGTTAGCCCTTGAGGCATGCCATGTTACTTTAATTTGATTCCCTTTGCTCCCATTAGTGCCAATGTTGGCTCGGCAGTGTTAATGTAGCAACGGTTTTGCCTTTTTTCTTGCAGTTATCTCCGTCCCGCTCTCCATTCATGGCAAAGACAGACTGACAGAAAATATGTTGGCAGCTGTGCTAAGCGTCCAGCTTCCCACAGTCCCTGCAGCAGATGGGACTGAGGCATTATGACACTAATAAATTATATCTATACTCCATAACGTTTTGGACGTCAGCAAATTTAATGCAATATGCTACAGCTTTCGAAGGGCATATACACAAAAAAAACGGCCTGGTGAAAGCAGTTTCCATCCTGGCAAATCAGGAAGAATATTGTGTATTCTTTAGAAGCCATGTGTTGATTCTAGTCTACAGTTTTACTGCATACCATGCACTTCGCTTTTAAAACAAAAGACTTCGTAAACCACATCATTGTGGTGATGAAATGCATATTTCCTGTAAACAACAGCATGAGAAATAAGGGTGCACCCATGCATGCCAAACAGTGGCAAGGTCACAGAAAATACCCAACACCAGTTCAACGGTGATCATTAGAGCAGCTGGAACAGCGAGCGTTCTGCCGCCGCTTTAACGGATAAATGTCTCTCCCCTTGCCAAGCCTCCCCGATAATCAATTGCATGAATGACAATAGGCCTACCACACGCCCTCTCTGCATTTCTAATTTGACAGCAGCAGTCCAGAATACAATATGTTCAATATAGGATTTCATCTCTCAGAGGGGGAGACTGACGTGTCAGTTAATCTAGCAGGCAAAGTGCTCACTCGGTGAGCTAAATACTCCCTGAAGGAGCACTGCGCTTCAGCTCAGCACGGCAGGCTTTTTGCAGGGCGAACCTGTGAGTTAACACCCAATTCATCTGATGAAAAGCTGGCTCCCAGACACAGGGCCTAACCCTTGCTAAACTTTATCTTCAAGATTCATTGCTCACTGCTGTTGAACTTCAGTCTGCTTCTGGCTGCTCTGCCTCATCTAAATGAGCTACAAATGTATGGCACTGCAACACTTCGATACTGTGAGCCACTTACTAGCAGCTAACTACTCCAAATAAAACTCCCACGGAATAAAACCGCTCGAGGATGCCAAAGTATAGCAAAGGCTTCCTATCTCTGTGTCACATGAACTTATAAGGCTCTGAGGCTGTACCAACCTTTAAAAATGGACAACGATGGCAATTTAAGGCTTATCAAAAAGCCAGACAGGAGTTACTAGAACATTTATGCACTTGCCATTTTACCCATTCTGTGTTGCAACTTCCTTTTACAACATTTGGTTTGCGCAAATTAACAACAGCAAGAGCAAGCATACAATCGTACCCTCCTGACTATATGCTGAATATTTAGGAAGTACTGCTCTGCTTGTGTCTGACCCAGAGACAGCGTGAAACCACTAAGATGGCAGGAAGTTGCTGTCAGCAGAGAGTCTCAGGAGCCTGGCACCTTGCATGAAGTGTTAAAACAGGAAATAAAGGAATCATAAACATGGCATGCATGCATTCCCATCCGCACTTCTATTTTAGTTCTTAAAGCCCAGTGTGATGATGTGAACACTTGCACTTGGTACCAGTTTGAATGGAGCCACAATGAAGAGTCTGTTCTGTGATGAAGCACTGCTCTACTTAAAGGTCACAGTCTCATTTATTTCTCATCAAACATTTCAATATCTCAGGAATGACATGGCTCTGGAGTTTAATAGCACGAGAGGTGAATGCTGTATGTTCTGAGCGGAGAAAATAGGATCTGTTTCTTTGATACGTTTGAGTACAAGAAAGTGACCAGCACATGACTAACTTAATGCCAATTTATGTACCTGCTCGAATATATATTTTTGAAAACCATTGCAGGTTTTAGAAATTAGATCCTGATATCAATGAATGTTGTCTCAGCTGTTCTAAAAAGTAGAGTTAAACGGATAGTTTATCCAAAAATCTAAATTATGTCATAACTCACCCTTATATATCGTTCCAAACCAGAGACCTCCGTTTAACTTCGGAACACAGTTTAAGATATTTTAGATTTAGTCTGAGAGCTCTCAGTCCCTCCACTGAAGCGGTGTATACGGTCCATGTCCAGAAAGGCAAGAAAAACATCAAAGTAGTCCACGTGACATCAGAGGGTTAGTTAGAATTTGTTGAAGCATCGAAAATAAATTTTTGTCCAAAAATAACAAAAACTACGACTTTATTCAGCATTGTCTTCTCTTCAGTGTCTGTTGTGAGATAGTTCAAAACAAAGCAGTTTGTGATATCCGGTTCGCGAACGAATCATTCGATGAAACCGGATCTTTTTGAACCAGTTCACCAAATCGAACAATCATTTTAAACTGTTCGCTTCTCCAATACGCATTAATCCACAAATGACTTCAACTGTTAACTTTTTTTAATGTGGTTGACATTCCCTCTGAGTTAAAACAAACCAATATCCCGGAGTAATTCATTTACTCGAACAGTACACTGACTGAATTGCTGTGAAGAGAGAACTGAAGATGAACACAGAGCTGAGCCAGATGACGAACAATAGACTGACTCATTCACGAGTCAAGAACCGGTTGCATTGGTTTTCGGATCTACAGTAGTTCTTTCGGACAGTTTGATTCAATAATCCGGTTGAAGAAAACAGTTTACCGGTTCTTTTGCGCTCGACATAATGGTGTCATTGGTGGTGATTGCCCTTGATTCAAGCCTTCGGTTTACCCGCGCTCATAACATTAGCACAGAATCAGTTCAGAATCAATCACAACAGACACGGAACAGAAGATAATGCTGAATAAAGTCATAGTTTTTTCTATTTTTGGACCAAAATGTATTTTCGATGCTTCAAAAAATTCTAACTGACCCTCTGATGTCACATGGACTACTTTGATGATGTTTTTCTAACCTTTCTGGACATGGACAGTAGACCGTACACACAGCTTCAATGGAGGGACTGAGAGCTCTCCGACTAAATTAAAATATCTTGAACTGTGTTTGAAGATAAACGGAGGTCTCACGGATTTGGAACGACATGAGGGTGAGTTATTAATGACAATTTACATTTTTGGGTGAACTAACCCTTTAAAGTCACGATCAGTGTTGGGGGGTAACTTCTTACATGTAACGGAATTTTACAATTTAATTACAAAAATAAATGTAACTAATCAGTTACAATTACAGTGAAAAAGTGTAATTAGTTACATATAAAAGTGTTAAAGGTTACAATGGTGACAACAATTGAATGTGTTCACAAAAATAGATTTGACTGATTTCTTTTGAATGCTCTATAAAAAAAAAAAAAAAAGGATTTTAAGGTTAACCCTGCCAGCTTTAAATGATTAACAATCTAGAAAGAGAAGCAAAAATTTTAATTCCGAAACGTAATCAAAAAGTAAATCAAATGCAATCAGTTACATCTCTTTAAAATAATTTCAATAGTTACACTACTTTTTACATTTTAAATAGGGTATATTGTAATCTGTCACCAATTACATTTCCAAAGCAACCTTCCCAACACTGGTCATGATGTACAGGAAGCACTGACTAATCTTTTGTTTTATAATGTGAAATACATCAGAGTGAAAAATTTAGGGCTGGAAACTTAGTTTTAAGTGGTTGTTGATTGTAGTTGCTGGTTTAATGGTTGTTGATTGGATGGAAACAGATCTGATATTGAGCTTACAGTCAATTGTAAGACGTTGTCAGTGTTAAACAGACCAAATTATTTGAGACATCTAGTATAAATCACCAGAAAAGTGTTTCATTGCAACATCAGTTATGAATTGTTCACAATAAGCTCATGCATTTAGAAAATAGGGTGTATTTTTATTCACGCTATAGCAGAAAGAAAATGTTAGGATTAAATGTCTTTAGGCAAGTCATGATTGGGACAAAAAACGAGATGGTTTATTAGCTACAGTGAAAGCGGTACTTAACTGCATGCGCTTCATCTAGGTCACAAGTGAGGTGGATGAATTAATACAGACTGATCTTAAATGTCAACCACAAAACTTTAATATCATCACACAATCAGCCAGACACCACCACTGACATCGAGCCATGGATGTCAACGCTGGTATGAGTGAGATAAAGAGAGATACAAAAATGCTATGTGCAGGATGTGCATGCTGGCATAACAGCAGCCATTGTGTGTGAATGGGTCACCAGAGAAAGAGGCTTTCAGAGCAAAACAAGCTAATGGCATCAGAAGCACGTGACACACGCAGCTATTGAGAGCTGCTAAACTCCCTTCCCCACTGGCTCCCTCCTCCACCCTCCCAACAGGACGCATCCTGCTGTATGCCATTAACTCACGCATGAGTCCTCTGAGACAGGCAAAGCAAACAGAAAGAGCAGAGCGAGAGAGAGAGAGACAGAAATAATGCAGACAGAGAGCGAGCAAGAGCGAGAGGGTAACGGAAGGAGTGCAGACGGGGGAGGAGAGTGATGCTTACTGCGAGCAGGAAGGGAGCATTTCCCCTTCAGAATGGGAAGGGGGGAGGGGTGGGGGTTAGGAGATTAGCACTGTGGCGCCTGTGTCTTGGGGAGGGCCAGGATATGCAGCGAGGATGAAACAAACAGCTGTAAAAATCCATTTCCACACTTGTGGGGCACAGGCGGCACCATTGCCACTAAGAAAAACCCTCAAACGGGCCTTCTGCAACCCACTAAACAAAACAGACTTTCCAAAAGACTTTTAAATGGCAATGAAGGCATGCTTCATTTGCACAACTCACCTGCATGTGAGGCACTTTCTGCATGGGTGGAGGCGACTGGTGAGGAGGTGCCCATGCCTGCTGAGACGGAGGGGAGCTCTGGTGGTGTGCAGCCAGGTGTGTCTGTGACAGGGGAACAGAGGGAGGGGTGTGCACCTGTTGCAGCTGGAAAGGCAATGGGGGTGTCTGCAGCTGCTGGCGCTGCGCTTGTTGGGCAAGCAGCCTCTGGTCCTGGGGCTCTGTGTGGTTTGCACCCGGTCCTGCTGGAGGTCTTCCTTGAGCGCCCGTGGCCCTGTTATTGGGTGACAAAGCAGCATACATCTGGGTTGGTGGAGGATGTGGGAGTGAGGGATGCGACGGCAGCTGTTGGTTGGGATGCTGCTGAGCTGCATTCATTGGGCAGGCTCCTCTCTGTGCGTGAGCCATTGGGCCTTGAGACTGATGTGGCACGGCAGGGAATACGCCCACATCGGTTACCAAACCCGCACTGGGTGGGCGGCCCTGCTGTGGAGGTGGCGTGCCTGCAGGGGTAGCCAGGTTCCTCATGGGTGACATGGAAGGAGGAGAGTTGTATGATCCCTGAGGTGGAGGCGGTAGATGCTGTTGCTGCAGCTTTTGCTGGGCTGCACCCTGGTTCTGAGCTGGATGCATAGGCTGGGTGTTGATTTGGTTCACATGAATGGGCTGCTGGTGCATTGGTCCCTGTTGAGCCCCAGGTGATGGGTAGCGCTGGGGCCCCGTTGGGGCAGGGTAGCGCTGCACCTGGGTCACGGGAATATTAGGGTTGCTGTTGCTGCTGGTGGTAAGGCTCAAGTTGGGACTCATCCCTGAAGTGTTGGCTAATCCCTGATTAAGGTTGCCGTACGAAGGATAGGGAGGGTACTGCCCTGAGCTGTTTACGGTGTTGGAAGGGACTTGCTGGTTGTGCATGTTATATCCCATGTTTTGGTGGGGTCTTCCGCCCATGACCTGCTGCTGCGGCTGTTGTTGTTGTTGCTGCTGCCTTGAGGGGCTTTGTGGGAACTGGGGGTTGTGGCTGGCGACAGACTCAGGATGAACCGGACCCTGGCCAGGCCTGTGGAGAAATTGTTGATTGGGTTGCTGATGCTGCTGAGGCGGCTGTCCTGGGTGACGCATGGGGGGTCCCGACAAGCCAGGATTCTGAGACATCCCCACGTGACCCATGAAATGATTGGCTTCCTGAGGGAGGCCTTGTGGAAAGTGGTTCATTCTGGGAGGTGTTTGCGTCTGGTTGTGGCCGTGCATGGCATAGTCACCATGGCCAATAAAAGGGCCCATTTGGTGGGCATGTCCCTGTGGTCCGGAAGGGCCATGCTGATGAGACGAGGCTTGTGGAGTTTGCTGCTGGAAAGCGGGTCTAGCTTGATCAGGCACCTGCATCGCTTGAGCGCCCCACGCATTTCCCCCATCTGAGAATGACTGGCTCCGTCCTTCTCCTTGTGCTCCCGGGTAGACATGATGCCCAGCAGAACCTCCCGCACCTGGCGGAGCACCGTGATAGAGGGAATGAGGGGAGGTCATGCCGTTTACTGGTCCATTCCCCATCATCCGGCCCCCCTGTTGGTCCATTGGATGCATCTTGGGCTGCTCATACTGATTGAAGTGGTCAAAATGGTGGCCATGTTTGGCCTGTCCAGGTACAGCAGGTGCGGAGAGGTGAAGAGAAGAGGGGAGCTGCCCGTAGCCTTGGAGCATCTGTTGACTCATTGGATTTGCCTGACCTTGGGGGTAGCCACAGTCCCCCAGGCCCTCCAACTCATCAGAGAACAGATTCCCATCGTCTCCGAAGAGGCTCATCATGCCTGGGTCAGCCATGGCTGCAGTGCTCCTGCTGTGCAGCCGAGCTTCAGAAGCAGGACAGGGAATGTGTGCTCACACAGAGGTGGATGTCCTCAAAGCCGCTAATCCGCTAACTAATCTGCAGCATGTCACTCCATATTTCCTTAATTCTCTCAGAGAACGCAGCGTCAGGCAAAGTCAGGTTACAGGACCTGGAGAGGAAGAGCAAGAGAGAGGGAGTATTAACACATATAGCTCTAGGTGAAAGCAAGCCCATTTTGTTCACTTTAACCATTCTTCATGAAATTTTCAGCCAGTGAGTCACAGCTGTTGAGAGATACAAGAGCAGCTGAAGGGTGGTGAGTTTTTTTTTTTGCAGTTAAATCAGTTGTAACTGACTCTTTGCCAACCTTTGATCCCAGCCCCCACCCTCTGTTCCTTCTGCTTTCAAACAAAAGAGCCAACACACACAGACACCAAGCCTAAATTCATTCATTCTTTACAATTCGTTGATGGTGGGGAAAGAACAAAGGATTTTAGAGTGAGACAGCAGCAGAAGCAGTGGTAGTTAAACAACAGCAGCTGCCAGACCGAGCAGGCAGATGTAGAAACACAAGCAGGCGGCCCACCTGCTGAATCCAAGTCTTAAAACCAGCCCTGTTGCCGCCTGCATTTGTACATTTCTGAAGCATTTAAGGAGTATGAGCAAGGTGTAAATTCATACACACTTTGCATATCTAACCAGCTTGTCCCAAGTGCGAGGTAATCAGATGAGCAGGGGGAATTATGTAGATGTGAGATAAACCAGGCAAGGGTGGGGGAAAATGCGGCCTGCTAAGATGTCCTACTCAACCACAACTACCTCCATGTGCGTATATGAGTTAGTGAGTGAATATGCGCATGTAGGGGGTGTTACGCATATATGAGCGGGGAGTGGGTGAGGAATGCGTCGCCTCAACTTCAGCTACCCCACAGAAAAATTTTTCCACCCCCGTCTCAAGCTCCTCAATCCAGTTCCTCCTTCACCCAACCCCCAATTTTCCCCTTTCTCTAAACCTCTCCACATGGCTGCTAAAACTACCCTGGTGAAAATCTATACTGACCAGCCTAATCTAAGGATCAAAGAGCCACATTAAAAAACAAGCTTCATCATATTGCCTCTTATGCATCCTTAAAATAAAAATAAAAACCTGTGTCACAAAAGTTCTGAGGACATGAAACTTCACAGTTCATTGCTATACAGCACTTTGACAACAAATAAGAGACCAAAAAAAAAAAAAAAAAAAACTTTCTGGCCGTAAATTAGGGATTCAAGAGAGTAAAACTAAACTTCACAATGAGCTAGTGGTCATGCAGCATGGCAGGAGTCAAGACTTCCTGTAAGGCAATACTGTAGTATACAAGTCACACAAAGCAAATAAATGTTACCGACTTACACAACCAAAACCCTTACACCAGAACAAATATTCATTCCAGTGATAAGGAAAAAGACCATCAGTTTAAAAAAAAAAAAAAAAAGCAAGGCATCTCATTGAGGTGGTCTTAACTGAACTATCCCTTTTTTGTCCCAAAGCCCGAAAGGTGGTGACACAGGCCATTACAACCACAGCTAATCTTAAAGGGATACTCCACTCCAAAATGAAAATTTTGTAATTAAATCACTTACCTCCATGTCGTTCCAAACCCATATAAATTACTTTTGCCTTCGGAACACAATTTAAGATATTTTGGATGAAAACCTGGAGGTTTGTGACTGTCCAATTGACTGCCTAGTAAATTACACTGTCAAGAACCAGAAAAGTATGAAAGACATTGTCAGAATAGTCAATCAGCCATCAGTGACTCAACTGGAATGTTATGAAGTGACGAGAATACTTTGTACACGAACAAAACAAAAATGACTTCAACAATTTGTCTCCTCTGTGTCTCTCCGCATCACTGTAGCACCATTTTGGAGAATATCCACTGAACGCTAGCAGCGTTTTTTTTTTGTTTTGTAAACCGCGACACAAGGATACATTTTCAATGTTTATGCTTCGATTTGAAAGAAAACAGCGAATCCGTGCAGCACAGCTGACACAGAAGAGCGTACGCTGCATGTCTTTAGTCTGTTCTGATGTGACCCATGCTACCCATCAGTCAATGGGACAGACGCAAGCCTCCCGGTTTTCATCAAAAATGTTCTGAAGACAAACTAAGCTTTTACGGGTAATTGATTCTTGAAAAAATATTCCTTTTGGTGTTGAGAAACATTTTAGTAGGAGGAGTGATCATAAGGAGAAAAGATGTCTGCCTGTGAATGACAGCGCCACAGCTTTAATCTCCTCGCAGCTCTAGTTAAGAGCAGGAAGAAGAGTCTAAACACCACAGCCATAAATCAGTCCCCATTCACGAGAGTACTAGGCTACTCTTTCTGCATCTGCGGGGGAGGGTGGGAGATTCTACAGAGCCATGCCAAAAGCCGCAAATTTGAATCCCTATGATCAGATTTGGTGTCTAAGCCGGCAGGCTGACCGTTCACCCAATTCTCTTCGGAGAGTGACAGATGTGGCTGAGTGCCAAAACTGCTCCTTCTGGAGCACCACACCCTTCAGAATGAGCACAAGCCATAGAGCAAGAGCATTTTGACGTACACAGTTACTCACAGCGTAACCGCAGCAAGTTAGTGGCCAGACTTGCCCCTGACCAGACGGCAGAACAAGAGGTGAAGATGCAGCCAATTACAACCACAAGCACACATAACATCAGTAAAATAACCTGGTCAGGTCAAAAACACATAAGTTATTGTACACTATTTGAATCCTCTAAGATAAGACTAAAGGAAATGGTTTAACTAGTAAAGGAAAAAAAAAATGCTGCTGAGGATTAAAACATAAGTACAATTATAGTGCTGGATTTATAAAAGTTGTTTAGATTGTTCTGTTCCTGAAAAGAAACAAGAAGCCTAGGAAAATATTTTTTTTAACAGAACAAGTTCTAGAAAAAGACAAGATCACCATCTATGAAATAGTAAATTACATTTTGATCCCTTGCAGGGATGTCAAACTCCCCTGCAGAGTTTAGTTTCCAACCATAATCAAACACTTGATTCAGCTAATCAAGGGCTTCAGGACTACTAGAAATTTCCAAGCAGGTGTGAGTTGGAGCTAAACTGTAGAGAGCTGAGGCCCTCCAGAAATGGAGTTTGACATGACTTCTTTAGAGGAAGCAGAGGCACTCTGGTTTGTTTGCACCAATCAATTCTGTAAGAAAAGCAATTTTGGCTTTTAAAAACCATGCACTGCCATATTAAAGCTGTGATAAATGAGGAATAACACCATAGTAGAGTCATAATCTGTCTTTAAATCTTGAAATTCTGAGTTACGATGTACGATTTTAAAACAATGTACTGGGTAACAAATACTCTGGCAACATTACAACATCCCCCTGTGATTTCAGTGATTCATAGCCTAAGATATAAAGGGGAAAAAGCCTAGAGCATGTGAAAAGTGTGGTTTACTGTGCGACAACTGTGCTGCATAATAAATCTCAATAAAGGTCCAATCAGGGTCAAGTTATTGCCACAATTCCCAACCCCTCATTGAGAATAACTCATGCTGGCAAATCATAACTGGAGTATTCTAAGAGCCACCGTGCTGATCATGTGATCTGGTCAGTTCAGACTTCTCAGTCCATTTCTATGACAATGAGCACGTTTACTTAAGCAGTTACAAAGTATGGCAGCCTTTTGCTTTTAAGCTAGTGTTCATCTTCATATATACACAAGACATGAAGGACAAAATCAAATCTAAAATTTAGAATTTATATAATTAACTGTAGTCTAATAAATGTGCATGAATAATGGACAAAGTTTAGTCAAAAAGCTACAACAGCATTATCTTGGTTTGTTAGAAGGGTTGTGTGATAGGACTGTTTTTATAAAAATGTCTCAATCTTCTTTTGAAGAACTATCGTAGTATTGTGCTACAGAGCACATTCTATCAGCTGTAGTTCTGGCGCTGCCGTATCAATATAGAACAATTTCACTGTTTGCAAACAGTGAATAACGGTTAACGTAGCAGTCTATTCAAATCATGGAATAAAAAATTATTATTATGGGTTTATATAAAACTCATAGATCTTTTTAGTTTATAACCTCACACTTCTGGCTTTTTTCCCCTCAGATTTGACAAATTCGCAGTTGAGTTGAATCAAGTCTGAACTAGGGGATATGAACTAGAAAAAAAAATGTAAATTGTGAGAAAAGGTAAAATGTTATAGGTTTAAACAGTATTTCATGCATGTATTTTTAACTGTAGGGCTAATACAATGTCCCCTATATAAATATTATATAGACCTATTGTTTAAATCAAATATATGCTTTAAAAGTAGTGTAATCATAGCAGGTTTCATCCATAGTTTGTCCATTTAACCATCTGCGCTTAGCTTCAAATGGCATCTTTGATGACAATATTATATAAAAATTATTTGCATTCCGATTCTGACATCCAAAAGGCACAATAATTTTTTTTCTCTTATTCCATAAAATCTACCTTTTTCCCTACACTTGTTTTTCTGCTACCACAATGCACATGCAGCTGCAAGTGACGTAACTGGTGACTTCTTCTGCAAATTGGTCTATACTATACATTCTCATCAAATGTTAACTCGATGGTAGAGTTACTCTCACAGGACACTGAACTTATTCGCAATAACAAAAGTGTATTATTTGCATGTGCATCAAAGCCTTGTCGGTGTTCTGACGATTTGTTCTACCCTGTCAGATTTTGCTACCTCCCATTTAAACAGATGGTAGCAGAATTTGAAAGAATAAAGTGCTACCCATCAGATTTTGCTTCCAGCCTGATATTAATGTGGTGTGAAGCTTTATTAACATGTACACCTACCCCAAACCTAAACCTACCCTTACAGTATTAAAAATAGTGGTCCACCGATATTGTTTTTTTTTTTTTTTTTTTTGATAGCCGATACCGATATCTTTGAAAGCAGGGGGCTGATAGCCGATATAAAGCTGATATAATATTACTATTACTATTAATAATAGTAATAATAATAATAATAATAATAATAATATTTAAAGGGATGCTATTATGCTTTGTCACTTTTTCGACTTTAGATAGTCTGTAATGTTGCTGTTTGAGCATAAAGTTCTGCGAAGTTACAAAGCTCAAAGTCCAATTCAAAAGGAGATTTTCTATTTAACAAATTACTTTTCAAATTTCAAAAGCTTTGAATTCATAAAATAAACATGAGCACTGCACATAAAAAAAAAAAAACCCGGTGTATTATATATATATATATATATATATTTATATTTATTAATATTTATCATTAACGCGCCTTAACGACATTAGTTGTTTGTTGTTAATTACGTCAAATTTAACGCATTTCACGCATCCGCGGTGTGACAAATTATTCAGGTCAGGAAAGTCTCGTCGATCTCTGAATTCTCAAGATAGTAAAAAACAGCGGACACAGAAGAAGCTTAAGGTTTTACCCATAGAGTGTAAAAAAATATGGACGTAGTGTCCATGACGTCACCCATAGACTCCTCAATAGCGGTTTTGAAGCCTAAAGTGTGCAGAGCGGGCCGTCGCCATCTTGGAAGCGCGTCACCGCGCGACTCTCCCGGATAATCAGAAATGGGCAAAAAGGCGGGAGCTGATTGCTGAAGCCACGCCCACCTAGCGCAACTGCATTATCAGCAGCGGCAATCCACCTGTCACTCAAATGGCCATGCCCTTAATTATGCAGAACTTTAAGGCCAAATATAATTTAAACGGATGAGTTTAAAATTCACCCCCCTCACAGTTGTCATGAAGGACAAAATTAGCAATATAGACCAAAATAATTTTTTGAACCAGGCTGTAAACATGTTTTATTCTGCTGTAAAGTTGGACATTTTAACATGGGGAGTCTATGGGACTGACTCGCTTTTGCAGCCAGCCTCAAGTGGCCAGTCGATGAATTGCAGTTTAAGTCACTTCCTTATTGGCCTCACGAGAGAGAGCGGGAGGTTGCCGCTCGGTTTTACCCCAGTTACTCTCAGATACATTCATGCCAAGCTCGATAAACAGAGACGACTTTGGTGGTTGATACGCTGGAGCTTCTTCCTGTTATAGCGTCCTGTGTTTCACACTGCGCAACGGCTACATGCAATGCAGCGAAAATTACAGCTGTTTGGAAAAGCATATGCATTTTTACTTGGTTTTACTGGCACTTGAAGCCTTCAGAATGTGTAAATATCGATCCTAAAGTATTGTGGCAGAGCAAATCAACACCTTCCAAAAACAAGAGTGCCCAGAGTGCTGCTTATGTGATGGTGGCGCATGTTTGTGTTTCTGAGTTCATTCTTTCGAATTTCTCTATGCATAATTTCATAGATATGAGGCTATATTTAACCACTGGTTCACCTAAAACTCTTTTACTATCTGTAGTTAAATGGCATGGTTTGATATAGTGCTCAGGTAAATTTGATCTAAGTAAGTGTTAAACTTTTGAAATTCAGAAAAAAAAGAACCATATATTGATGAATCAATACATGAAAATTATGTATCTGTGTCCTGTTATTTATCTTTTGGTATGCATTTCAGAAAAAAAAAGGACTCTGGTATAATTGCAAATAGTGATTAATCCTGATTAATCCACTGAAAGTTCTGATTAATTTGATTAAACATTGTAATCATTTGACAGCCCTAATATATCTCGATGACCTCGCCGCAATAAATACGTCGACGCAAAATATGCGCATCGATTCGTCGACCTGTTTTTATTCCTCAAAAAATAGTTTGCAAAACGTTTACCTTATGTGTGCTGAATATACGCGATGGCCGGATCAACATTCTGTCCAACGTTATATAATCAATCCAGGGGTTTTTCTGCATTGATCTTTTTTTTTCTGGCGGCTGTCAAAGCCTTATTTGATCGGTGAGTGATGCCTGACAGGGCGCGTACGACAGAGAGCCCCGGCTGCGTGAGCACACTCACAGTCTTCAAACAACACGAGCGCTTCTTGCTCTCTCCCTTGTGCATATTAATCAAAATCATTAAATACGATATAAAAAGGGTGAAACACCAAAGTTTCACGCGAGCTCGCGCACTCACAATCTTCAAACTACACAAGCGCTGTCTTGCGCTCTCTCTCTCTCTCTCTCTCCCTCGTGCATATTAAGCGAAATCATTAGACACGATAGAAAAAGGGCGGAACGCCAAAGTTTCACGTGGAGCATTCTGATTTTTTTTTTTCTCCATGACAGGCTGCTGGCTCCCACTGTTAATTTTTATTTATTAATTTTTTTGCAAAAGCACTCTCTGTATTAGCTTAAAGCCCTCAAGTTTACATTGGTTACTGTATTCTTTCAATTGCTCTAAACAAGTATTTTGGGTGACCTTTTTATTGAATGCTAGACATCAAATTGTTATTTTCATCTGAAAGAAGAAGCTTGTTTCAGTAAGCTATGTGTTTTCCAGGCTTCAAGGTTTTATTGAATGCTATCTCTATACAAGTGCAAAGTAATGCATTCTTAGTCTTTAATATTGTAATTTTAAGAGCAATAAACATATATTGCAATGTTAAGGAAATCGAATCGGTCTGAAAAAAAAATCACAAAATTTCATACACTCCGAATAAAAAAGTGCTTAGTAAAAGAGTTTGTGCGCATGCTGTATCGTTGTTGTATGTTTGGTTAAGTTTTAAGCCATTTTTCCTTTGAATGTCGAGCTGGCTTTTGTATTTGGTCAAAAGTAGTTCTAATGCGTATAGTACCTCAGCCATCTAAATTCTTTCAGCCAGTCTTCTCGAAAATGGTGAGTGAGGACTTTTTTCGCCACACCAACCTCTGAGTCTGCATCATCATCCGATGGTGACACTGTAGACTCTGGCACTGGTACACTAGCCGCAGGTCGGAATCAATAGTTCGCTTGCTCATAGCTCAGACGCACGCACATATCAGGTTGTGATGATATTTATCTCCGTTTCATTCCCACAGATGTTTACGCGCTCTCTATCTCTAGGCCCCTCCCCCTCCACACATTTTAGCCACTTACAGTGGCCATTCCCTATTCTTCTCACACGCATTGGCCACCTCACAGACAGGCATCAATTGTGTGCTCGCATCTCATGAGTATGTGTGCGAGTGTGTGTGTGCACGTGCGCTCGTGTCTCATTGATTATTTCATTGCTCATTTCATTGATCATTGACGTGCCCCTTCCACGTTTAATGTATAAAAAAATATGGAGGGTGGGGGAGGCAAAATTACTGGTCGCACACTCTCAAAATTTGGTCGCAAAATGCGACCATTTGGTCGCAGTCTGGAGCCCTGTTTTTACAATTAAATATTTAATAAAAAAGTAAAAAGGTAGTAAACACTGTAACTGACAGGGCATTGAGTATTCTGGGAAGTTTGTGTGCACTGGGAATCATATTTACATTTTACATTGTCATTTAGCAGACGCTTTAATCCAAAGCGACTTACAAATTATAAATATTTTTCAAATAAAGCCAGGGTAACACTCATTTTACATACAGAACACAGTGAATATGATATGAATATGACAAAGGGCAAATGCATAAAGCACAGCGTAATTTAAAATCACAATTTTAAAGTTTAAAGCCATTCAATTGACATGGACCAACAATCACAAAGAGAACACGTGATTATGCTGGATAAAAATAATAATAAAAAAAAAACACTTAATCTCACAGCTGGATTTGACATGTTTGCAAGGTTTGTGAAATAAAATGTTCATTAGTCATTCAAAGATTTGTTTAAATTATATAAATGCATATTCTGATTGCAATTCTGATGGCAAACGAGAAAGTATTATTATGTTTGCCTTTCTTTTACTAAGAATATAAAAAGCAATCATTCTAATACTTTCTGTATAAATTAATTCCTTTACCCATTCTATCGGATTATTAGATGAACTTCTATCCATATTTTGACAGAACTGTTAACGACTGTAAATGAGAGGGAGAATGCGAGCACTTTTGGGCTCAGTTGCTGCCATTCTCAGCACCTTCAAAAAAGTCAGGTGTGCCCCGAAATTTCCGCGTCTTCATGGAGAGAGCAGGTCATGGTTGCTTAGCAATGGCAGACACCTCAGGAGCACAAGTGCCCGAAGGCTTTGCGGGGAAAAAATCCGAAAGCGGCGTGCCTAGCGTTTTCCAAGCGTTTTAGACACGATAAAGTACAAAAACTCCCACTTAATACAAAGAGTGACGATGGCGGAGACAGTAAAATGTTCCAAAGTGTGGTTATACTTCACTAGAGTTGATGCAGACAACGCTGGTTGTCATAAGTGCAACAAAAATTTTGAATGTACTGGAGGAAACAAGCAATCTGTCAAAGCATCTTTCAAAAGTGCATTATGTGCAGAGAAATGCAAAGTTTTCGACTGCCTAACACAACACAAAGTACCAATAAGAATATCGTTAAAGTACCGGTATCGGTAAGAGTAGTAATACTGTTAAAACCTTAACGATACCCATCCCTCATAGTACTATGTTGCCGATTGTAATTAAAAGAATAGTCCACCCAAAAATTTTATTTCTGTTATTATTTACTAATGCACATGTTGTACTTAACCTGTATTAAAGGGTTAACTCACCTAAAAATGAAAATAGCTTGCATTTTACTCGCCCTTGAAGCATCCTAGGTGTATATTACAAATCCAGTTTGGAGTTATATTTAAAAATTGTCCTGCCTATTCCAAGCTCTATCATTGCAGTCAGCAGGTTTTTGCAGTTGAACAGTCCACAAGTCGTCAAATAAGGCATGCCCATTCATAATAAAACGTGCCTTAAAACTTTTAATAAAACTCCAACTGGATTTGTCTGAAAGAAGAAAGTCAAACACCTAGGATGCATCGAGGGTGAGTAAAACCACAAGCTAATTTCATTTTTGGGTGAACTAACCCTTTCATTTCCTTTTTGTGATGATGACAAAAGAGTATATTTTGAAGAATGTGGGTAGTCTGAAAGATAGAAAAGAAAATAATATGGAATTCAATGGGGACCAGCAACCGTTTGGTTACCCACATACTTCGAAATAACATTTCTGTTCAACAGAAGAAAGAAACTCATTCAAGTTTAAAATGTAACTTGAGAGGGAGTAATTGAATACATTTTTGGGTGAACTATCCCATTAATGTTAATTAAGGGGGGGGGGGGGGGTGAAATGCTCGTTTTCACTCAATATCCTGTTAATCTTGAGTACCTATAGAGTAGTACAGCATCCTTCATAACTCCAAAAAGTCTTTAGTTTTATTATATTCATAAGAGAAAGATAGTCTGTACCGATTTTTCCCGGAAAAACACAAGTGGCTGGAGGCGTGACGTGTGGGCGGAGCTAAAGAATCACGAGCGCAAGTAGGCTTTTGCGTTGAGAGCGTTTGGAAGCGGTGACATTAACAGTGAGGAAAAAAACATCCAAAACAAACCATGGCTAACAGTCATATTCAGCAGTATATTTATGATCCAGAATCAGATCCAGAGGCTGAAATTTAACAAGAGCAGCATCAGCAACGACGTCTCTATATGGTATGTACTGAAACTGTATATATTTGCTTATCGGTTTTGGAAAATGACTAAGTTCCACTTTATGTCGTCTTTTTTTTTTTTTTTTTTTTTTTTTTAAGCTGTACATGTGGAAAGTGCAGTTTAATGACAACATCGCATGTTGTTTACTTGATGTGCCTGCGGTTCCAACACACGATCGTGACCCTTTTTCGTTGGGATTGCATCATCCTTAAGAAATAAACGATGTGCAAATCCGGCGTCAAACAGGGCCTTGTTTGTAAAACAAGCATCTTCGAAATGCAGGGAACAAACAAAAACACTTGCACAACTCCGTTGATGCTCTGTAAAAATAAACTCCATCCACTGGTCCCTTAATGCTGTTTTTTTTTTTTTGGTAATCTGTGCAGGGTTGTCTTGCCCTGGCAACCAAAAACACACTCCTTTTGTGACAATTCGGTCTCTCGCTCTGATCAGTGAATGTCTGTGCTCTGCTCTACGGGAGCGCGCGCTCTTCCGGCAGAAGTGCCCTCAGGACCCATATAAGGAAATTCCGCTCCATCTAACGTCACACAGAGCCATACTCGGAAAAAAACTTTACGAAACTTGTGACAAACCGGAAGAGGTATTTTTGGAACAAAAATACTCCTTCAATCGTACAACTTAATTTTTGAAACTTTGTCATGTTTAGCATGGGAATCCAACTCTTTAACAGTGTAAAAAAACTCAGTATGCACGAAATAGCATTTCATCCTCCCCTTTTAAAAAAAAAAAAAAAAAAAAAAAAAAAAAATCCACTGGTGAATTTACTTGTGCTTGAAATTTAAAAGGGAACTTACGCCTCATTTAGTTGTTATATAGTATCTCGGTCTCACTGGTGAATTTGGAAGCCAAACAAATTAGAATAAAATAATAATAATAGATGATAATTGTATATTATTCCTATGGTAGTTAATAGCCATATTGTGAAACAATTATACTGTGAAATACATTACAATTATTTGTATTTCAGTTATATTATTTTACATTAATCTTTAGTAGGAAAATTGCAATTTTACAAAAGTCCTAAAGGGCCTAAAACTATCGTTCACATCTGTGGCTGGTGACTTCAGAATTTTTTTATAAATAATGGGTAGAAACGGGCAATTGCAACTACTACAACTACTTAACATTTAATTTTTAAAACAGCCATTTTAAATTAGAACTAACCACTGCATTTTACTTACGAGACAAACAAAGATACAAAAAAGGTAAAATCTGCATGAAACAAAAACAGGCAGGCAGAATGAGAACGCAAATTCACTTTCCGACAACTAGTGGTGCTTATGGATCTGCAATAATAAGAGGGGAAAAAGTGCCATCAAAACTTGTGAAGTTCCCTTCATTCATATAAACCCCACAGTGAGCTTGCTGTGCCTCTACAGTATTTTCTCTGTGCGCTTCTTAATTTTAGGACATGCAATAGACAAAAAAAACCCAGCTTCTGTGAAAACAGGTTTACAAAACATTAGTTATTTAATTAAATACTTGTAATTTGTCCATTAAAATGTTGAAAATTAAAAAAAAAAAACTGGTGACCATTGCATTCCCAAACGTGTGCTAAACTTACAGGCGCAGCACATTCAATAATGGAGTTCACTACAGTCACTGTGAACAAAGTCACTTTGAAGGCTGGGACACACAAAGCCAACTAGCGGCGACGAAAGCCAACAGTGTTGTCGCCTCGCGTCAGCACATGCATGAGAGGAACGAGTTGTTCATATCAGCAGCTATTAATAGTATATATTCGTCATTCAAAAGAAGAAACCGAAACAAATATATACAAGATAAACACATATTAGGGCTGGACAATATGTTGAATGATATGATAATGCGCATCTAGTCAGTAAAGCGGGTTCCGTGATTAGCAGTAAATCCCCATCACCTACTTTCAAATGGAGCTGCAGTTAATCCACAGAGCCGTAGTTCACGGTCAAGCTACGCTATATCAAGTTCATTATCGAAGGTGATTAATCTTGAATAATGAACTCGATATAGCGTTGCTTGTCAGTGAACTACGGCTCTGTGGATTAACAGCCTACTTTAAAACAAGCAGCACAAACAGACTTGACAAGTCATATTACACTTTCAGTTTTAATTAGTTCGATGGATAATTAAGTTAACACAATAGCGTGAAACACAACTTTAAAGAATTTTTATGTAATAATGAGAACTATAAATCCCCATCCACCATGGACTATAATAAATGGGAAACACTGGAATTAGCCCACGATCTACCCAATTGAGTCTACGTTCGCACATATTATTTGTGATCCAGCTTCACCTCCAGAAGAAGTGATTGTAAGGTTTTTTTTTTTTTTTTTGCAAATCGCCTTTCCTAATAATGTGCTAGCTAGAGAGTTTCAAAATGCGGCTAAAGTTTACCATCTCCCAGAGCGCGCAGAGCTTATTTGCATTTAAAGCTATTTGCAATAAAACAGCATGCTGTAGACAGAGCTGTTTTTGAAAGGGTAAAAACTGTGTTTTACACTATCATTGAGAGGTTTTAAACAAACCACGTTACAGACTTTTCATTAATACCCTAAAGAATCATATCAACTAGTGGGAAATGGGCATCCGATGACCCCTTTAATACGAATCAATGTAAAATGTAAGTATTTAGTGTTTTATTTTTTAATTTGTTAATTCAATTTCTTGAATACTATTTCTGAATACACATACTGTGACTACGTGAACAATAAAGCACTGTTTGTTTTATTTGTATATTATGCACGGTGAAAAATTTACTAAATTCAAGGCAACTGGTTGTAAATGATTTTAGCTACTTTTTTTAAGTTTAAAGTTAAGTTCAAATAAATTGATTGCAACCAGTTAATTTTTTTTTATTTTTTTTTTTTATTCAATGCATTTTTTTGTGTGTGTATTTGTAATGCTTTTCTTAGTTCTTATTTTTTAATAACAAAATAAAATCACAAAGATTTTTATCTTTGGCCTAATGAGTGCCACTATTTATATGAGGCTTTGTTTTTAAAATAGGGAAATTAGTTTGGCTGTACCGCTCAGACAGCTTGCAAAACAGTAAAACCAACATGGCAAAGAATCATGCTAAAATCGTGACATCCCTGAAAAAAAGTGCTTTTTTTTTTTTTCCATATCGCCCATCCCTATTTGTTGGTCATAAAAACTGAACTGTTTACAGACTGACTCAAAAGTGAACTTTTTAAGATACAAAATACAGTTAAACTGACTTCAACTTGCATGCAAATGTAATTACTGAGACCATAACATGAAAAAAAAAAGTCTCATTGAGAAACAAGAGGTACACAAGATTCTAAACTAGTATCGGTTAGACGTTGACTTCACTTGCCAGTTGCGAATGGAAGGGATTCATGCAACTCACTATCTTTTTCAATATCAGTTTCATAACAGTTAAGTTACACAATATGTGAGAAAGCCAATCAGTCACACTGTTAACTGATTATCTGATGTATGTCACATAGGCTACAAGTTGCTCACTGAGGTTGTCCACACTCATACAAAATATAGAGGAGCATGTGGTATTCATGGGGAAAACAAAAAGGGCATTAATGTTTGATAAAACCTTATACTATGAACACATATTTGATGAACATTATAGGTCACACTGACATCCTTTCCATCTTGCAAGAACGTTACACTGAAGGTCACTAGTCTCAATATAGAATCATATATCGGAGATCTGGTTAACTGAGAGCAACATTTTATTTAGCTAATTGTAACAGGTGAAACAAAACATTCTCTGAAATGTAGACTCACATTTATAAAGGTGAACAAGTTCACACTATCTTTCATTCATCATTCAACAATCTTCTTTTGACAAGAACGATAAACAAAAGCAGTCTGAGCCGGTTTTCAGCCATCTGTGTTAGAGCACCAACCCGCATTGTTTTTTTCCTGAAACCAAACCAACCAACGTAGCCTTGCCAAAAGAGCAATGCACGGTGATACCAGCACTGAAAAAAAAAGACTAAAGGGAAAAAAAAAGTGGGGGAGGAAAGGCCCACCAAGTGCGTGTGATTGCAGTCATTAACACCGACAGTCTCTTTAATGCACTCGGCAAGAAAGTCACTGATTAACCAATCCTTCCTCCCCAATTTTCCCATTTCACAGGGAGCTTTAAAACCCTGTTAAGAGAGAGCAGGTCTATGGCCACCTGTAGTTTGTCTCTTGGGATTAAGCTTAACATACACGAGGTGAGCATCATAGCAAAAAGGAGGGGCTGCACTCACACACAAGCTCCTTGCACATGTTCTCCAGCAGCATTCCTTTCATTTCATTTCCCTCTTCAACAACCCCCACCAGAAGCTTTAACTGCAGCTGGGCATAATTTATATCGGTGCACCTCCATATTATATGCATGGGCGGGGGTTTGAAGGGGGTGCATCTGTGGAAAGTAACTGAGCACAAAGACAGTGTGAGGGTGACACAGGATGCGACGGGTGTGTAGATGGAGAGCGAGCGGGGGTTAGGGCCGCAGAGCTGCTCCATTTGCGGGAACTGGTGCTTTTGCACAATGCTGCTGTAATTAAACGGATTGGTTTCTTTCTTGTCGTGTCATGCAAGCACACCCATATGGGGTTAAAACTGTTGCCCAGGGAGAGCTGTGCGTTCTCTGTACATGCTATGATGTAACAACACGCATTTTACCACAAATTTAAGCAGTACCCGTTAGAAGGACTGGTTAGACCTCAGAATTTCAGTGGCACAGATGAAAACAAGAGCTTGTGTGCACTATGATTTCATGGACACTCAGAGAAGGTGGATTTTGGAGGAGAGAAGGGGGAAAAAAATGTTGCGAGAGACCTTTGACCAGACCTGCTGTCACCCAGTCAGCCTCTGGCACTTGTCTGTGTACCAGCTGAGGTCCTGCAGGAGGGTCAGCGGAGGCAAGAAGCCATGAAGCTTCACTGCTCCTCTAGCAGAAGACAGTTAAAGGCTTTAAAGCATTGTCACCACAACCATGAAAAAGGCATCTCAATTTCCTGAAGGTGATACGTTGTATTGAATACTTATCCAACAAGTTTGCATTTAAAGGATCAAACTGAAAGCTAGAAAGACATTTATAATGTTACAAAAGACTGCTACTTCAAATAAATGCTTAGACATTCTTTTAAACTTTCTGTTCAAAGAATCCTGAAAAAATACATACTTTTAGTTTTTTAACATTGAGGAAAGTTTCTCAAGCAGCAAATCAACATTTTTACTGTATTTATTTATAAAATAACTCTTTGAGAGTAAAAGACTTCCTTAAAAAAAAAAAAAAAAAAAAACTTTGTATGCTTGGAAGTATTCATTTGACATTGGAGACACAGAATGAAATATACTAATGCAATAGCCTTCGAGATGATAAAAAAAACATTGAAGTTTTGATCTCATAAGTCGTCATGTCAACATTAGTGTGTAAAACTCATTCTGACATTCCCTCAGGGCTGATGATTTTAAGGTTGTATATCCTGAGGCTCTGATGACTGTCTGTAGCCACATGGGACATAGAGGTGACCTGAAGGGAATTACTACATTGAATCTGCTACCAAATAGCCTGAGGATTCAGAGAATACAGCTTTAAGAAGCAAGTAGTTATGCGAGTGGAAAAAGTTGGTTTGACAAAAAAAAATTGGGGAAATGGCACAAAACCAATATTAACAGCGGATGTTATTATGAAAGTGTCTATATACATTTTGAAAGGTCTGGTAAAATACTGACAGAGAAGCTCAAATTTACATAATTTTTATATAAAAAAAAAACCTATGGATTAAAAATTTGGTATGACCTTAATCATGTGCAGCAAGTCCCTAAATTTAGAAAACTTGAAAACATCTAAACTCACTGAGAAACACCTTCAACCATCAAAGTCCAGCAGCTCTCATTTGAATATTAAAAGACTCATCCATTCCAAGCTATTCATCTGAAACTGTTCCTCCATCTTCTGTGTGGCAGGGAAGAGGGGGATGGTCAGTGAGAAGGGGAAAAAAGCCTGCTTGTTTTGCAGCACAACAGGCCACTGCAGGCCTCCTGCTAACCCACGACTAGAGAGGAGGGGTTGGAGGGAAAGGGCCTGCACACAGCGGTGCTGTTCCTGGCGCAGATTGAAAGCATGTTGTCAGATAACTGAAATACCAGCCTTGAAAGTGCCGTCCAGTACCAGTGTTTGTGTGCGCATGTGTCAATGCAGCGGGTGCCTGACCCACATCTAACACACTCCTCCAGATTGGTCACAGTCAGTCAGTGGCTAGCTAGCACCAGGACGATTTGCACAAATTAAAATTCATCAAATGTAAAAAAAAAAAAAAATTATCTACACTCATTTTTGTAATACGTACTATGGAATTGATTTCCATGTTTATTGCATCAAGGCACACAGGAGCCTTTTTGAAGTTTCATTCAGGCACATACGAAGGATATGAATCCACAGATATTTTATTTGGTTTAAAGCTGTAGCAGTAAAGTGTCTAAAGGCCAAGGTAAAGCATACCGCTACCAAAACAACACTATTTATCATTAACATGAGTTTGTGAAACTGGATATTGTATGTATGTTTAAGACAGTGAACTTGATTATAAACTACATTCAGCAAAATATGCAATCATACTTGCATTGTCACAAAACTACAATTTTTATAAATAGAGCATAAAATTAATACAAATAAAGTTACACAAATAAAGTTACATTTGGCTGAGACACCAATAAACAAAATTAAAACATCTTCTTATAGTTCGTTTAAAGTGTTAAAAAAAATTGGTTATGAGAACTAAGCCACTATCCCGCTAGTTCAATAAAAAGTTAAATATACTAAATCGATTAGAATTTCTCTGAACACGAAATGCAATCCTGAAGCTTGTGTAACTCGCGCAAATAATTTTTTTCCCTCTGAAATCACTCCAGTATTTTGATAAGGGCGAAGTTAAGCGTTGTAAGCGACTTTGCACTAGATACGAAATGTGTACTGGAACAACATGTTGGATTCAAACTTTTCTCAGAGGACAAAAGAGGAACCGGCACTTGACTTTTCGATTTGATGCAACTAGTAAACAAGCCCCGGCAACCACACGAAAAGGCAAGCGAGATGAAAAGCCCAAAGCGACTACAAAGCAGTCTCACATCTGCTCCGACAGACCGGCTTCATATCTGCTCAGAGTGGACTGACACACATTAAAGCTGCCATCTTAGGTTAAAGACTTGAGAGGCAGCGAGACAACGACGATACCATCTTCAAACGAGTCTTTGTTAGATTGTTAGCTGAAAACAGTGTTTCATGTAACTTTATATAAAAAAATCTAATAAAGTTAAATGAAACGACAAAAAAAAAAACCGGTGCGCGTGTAAAAGGGCATCAAAAACACTACAGAATACATTATAAGTTGGCTTTATCTCCCTGGAGTCACAATGTTGTAAACGAAGCAGGTGCTTTTCAAGTTTCGTGCGAGGTTTAATAAAAAAATTAGATACTAAAACCTGTTCGACTTCGCGCATAGTACGAGATGAACAAAATTGAAAACTTTTGAAAACACGGAAACTCGTCCGATAATGAACCAGGTGCATTTTTTCAGTTCCCCTCAAATACAGTGTCGTCCAATCCCACTCCCTTAAAACACCGTCTACCTGTTGAGGGGCAAAGGGAACAAAAGAAATGCGAGATGACTTGTGTCCAGCTAGCTAGTTAGCTTGTTGTGAGACAATGAAGTCGACGCTGTCCGTGTCCTAAAGCAGATCGGCCGCTTCCCAGCAGCTCATTACCTCTGCGTCTCCAGCGCACTGCTCACAGCAGACCAAACCATAGAAAACACAACATTTCCCAGCCAGAAAACAAGCCACATCTATGAATTGTTCGTAGTAAAACACACCAGAGCTGTAACTCATATAAACGAATAATTAAAGAAAACGAGAGAATGACCATTTGTCTCAAGCAACCTTCGCCGGTATCTACCGTATATTGTCCTTCGGACGAGCGCACTTTCCGAGTCGACTTTGTTTCCACATACCCTTTCAAGTCTCGTCCAGGGTCACAAGCGAAAACCGCAAGCACGACAACTTTAATGTTATCCTCTCGTGCAGTTTTGTGCGCTTGAAAACTATTTTTGAGTGAAATCGTTGATACGAGGGGTCGGGGATCTCCCTCGTTCAGCTCGGCCAATGATTCACCTCTACGCTCAAACCACCTCGTGTCTCAACAATTAGCTTGCTACCGAACGCTCACTTTGTGATTTTGAAAAAAAAAAAAGTTTTATCCATTTGTGAAGGATATAAAGAATACAAGCGTTGTTTTAGACCTTAAAGGGAATGAATTGCGTTTACGCAATTTAACTAACATATTTCTCGCTTCCACTCCTATAGGGATCCGTGCGGCTTTATACAATGCAGTGCGCTTGAGCTAAAAGAGCTAATGTTAGCATGTGCTCGAGCTACTTTGAGATTCTTCGATAAGTTAAAATACAAAGAAACGGAAAAAACTAGCGTTCTGTTTCAGTTTTTCCTGTGAAGGTTTGGATTTAAACAACTTTTCGCTGTTTAAAACACTGTTTAAACCGCGGGTACCACGGTGGTAGAAAACAAGTTAAATGTAAGTTACGCTCAAAAACACTTTCTTCACAATGAAAGTAGGGGTATATTTATACAACAATTGTAAAAACGTTTAAACTAACTAATAAGTTTGTGTTCGACTGATAAAATTTGTGGATTCATATTGTATCGTTAAAGAAAAGCGATTCCTTACCCTACTCAACGCGGGTCAGTTTAGGGTTTTCACCAATTAACTCCTCTTCGTTTATCCCGAAAATCCGTTTAAATATGCGAATAACTCTCGAAATTCAAATAGTTTCGGTGAAGTCGGCGTCTCAGCGTCCCGTCCTCGCCGACTCTGCTTCTCTCCTTTGTGTTAATTTCACTCAATTCGAGTTTAATCCGATCGATCCAGGATCGTGTCCTCTCCTCTAGACTCTAGCGCTCGCTCACCTTCCACAGACAGGGGGCGCGTGCATGACTTGCTGGATAAACATGCGTGCGCGTGAGTGACCTCGCCGGGCTGTGACGCAAGTGCTTTTCTAGGTCTTTATAAAAAATAAAAAAAATTATGAAACGTATTGTTTCGATAATGCAGTTTTCGTGGACAAATTCCTTAATATTTTCATTCAGTATTTCGAGTTTTTCTAACTTTATAACGTTTATTTTTTTATCTAACATAATAGATAATAGTGTTGGCCTTCTGTGAATAATTTTTCTTTATCAGTATAAAGCAACTAAACAAGATATAGAAATATACTGCTGTTTCTTTTTCATTCACAACTTTACAATTATTAAAGTTTATTATATCTAAAGCACTTGAATTCTCATCGTGTATGAAATGTGCTAATAAACAAACTTGCCTAGCCATTAGAACAACCATATCCAAGCGGAATTTACCTGTCTCGAAAACCAGCCAATCCCTGTTGGCGGCGGTACCCCGGATGTTCAAGCCTGCCCTTGATCTTTGCGTCATATCTATATGCACCTAAACACATATGGGTTGTTGCGTTCCTCTGGCGCCATCATACACAATGCTTTGTTGTTGTAAGTTGTGGATGTAAATTGCATTATCAGATGATTTCACTTCAACTCGTTTTCTATGCTTAAATATATATATAAAGCAAATATGTTTTATCGGACAATTTTTGTCGCATGCAATCCACTAAAAATCTAGCTCCGTCACACACACGCACACACAAACAAACAAGCAAATTGAGTTTAGAAGGTTTTATTATATTTTTTTCGTGGTAGCATTTAATTTGAGAACACAGCAAATAAAGTCGAGGGTCACAAAGTTACTTCAGGTTTGGCTTTATCACACCCCTTTCACAACAGACAAGATGTTCACCATATATCTATTAACAACATAGTGCCAAGAGAAAGCAAGTCTTTACACAATCACTCAGACAACTAAATTAATGTGGATCTGCACTGACTTTACACAGCGGACTGCATTGGAGAAAATTAACTTTGAAGGGAGGAAAAAATAGCTATATTTATATGCATACAAATGCATGCATATGTGACGACTTTTATGGATATATAGGTATAGGCATGTATGCGTGAGTGTCTGTCTAATGGATAAGTGAGTCTAGCGTTATCATATGCAATATATAATTGCACATAATTACTGAAATGATCCAGTGTAACATGAACATGTTATTTTTTATTTTTTGTATTTTTTAAGTCCCAAAATCTTTTAAGGCAAACAGCAGATCTAGTTCTGGAGATGTGATCCATATCTGGAGCCATGATTTTAGAACACCGGTAAACACAAATTTGGCATTAAAATAGGAATATAGAGCCAGAGTTTCTATACAGCGAGGAGGATTGGGGGCACGGATACAAGGAGTCAAGGCAGATGGCAGGACCAAACTAAAATAAATGAAGTAAAAGATTACCTTAAAATGGTGTCAAAGGGGTTTTGGAAATATCGCAATACTGCTGCAGTTTCAAGCTCTATACATACAGTATAGAATTTAAGCAAATTCAGTACAGAATTCTAGCTCGGTCAACGTACACCAAAGCAAGAAATGATAACTATATATACAGAATGTAAATGATAAATACAGATTTAAAACAGTCCTGCTTTTTTCTTCTTCACTTTGATAACAGCTGTTCCTTTTTTAGACCAGCTCTACGTTCCTTTTATTTTGACTTAAGGGTTCGCCACAGTTTTCATTGAATGCACCCACATAAACTGATTAAAATACTATAGATGACTTTGTAGCGTTTAATACAGTTTAGCTTGAAGTAAAATGGGCGAAAAAAAAAAAAAAAAAAGACAATTTGCAGAGAAACAAACAATTATATTTACCATAATAACTCCAAAGCTCCTGTCTTTTTCTTTACTAGTAACCATATAATGTCTGCTGTAGCCCAAACAGGCTTCAGGAGTTTGTCAGGAGATTTGAAGAGGACCTGGATTTATAAATATATTTTTTTTGTTGTATGGTTTTGGACAGCCATCTAACATATGATTTGAATCCGGGGCCTGGGCTGTGGGAGGTTAAGAAAATGTTAGTGGGCCCGACCAGTCCAGTAGAAACGTAAGGGGCGGAGGGGGACGTGGAGGTGACTGGAGGGTAAAGGGTAGTGCTCAGCAACAGCCCCCTCCGGCTTGCTGTCCTCCCTGACTGCCGCCAATCGTGGAGTTAGTGGCAGCATGCTGGGGTCCAATCTTGATGCCGTTAGCCTGTAAACACAAATAAAACATGTTAAGACACTTAAACCCTCATTTCCATTTCAGATGACAAGACCTCACAAAGTTAAGAGCACATGTGAAAAGATGGTGATTTAGTACTGTCACATAACGCTGTTATTATGCAGAAAATACCAGCCCCTGTAGGCCTGAATTAGTGGGCCGCTTTTGTCAGCACTGAGGCGGGAGAACCTCTGGAGTGTTATTCCAGCGGTAACACAGAGACGCAGGGAAACCTGCCAGAGCTTTAAAAACACACACACCCAAGCTGGTGGCACTTTCATTCATCACACAAAGGTATCTATCTCCTGCCAACTTTTCCCTTAAGCGGGCTCGCGTTCAAAACCGACACGTAGTAGCGAGGCTGCACTTCTGTAAAGTTCTCAGGAAACTACAATGCGTCAAATCTGATTTATAGTGATCTGGGGTGAGCTCACATGTGAGCCTTGAGGTTCCTGGCCAGGATCTCTATCAGCTGATGCGGTTTGGACTCTGTGCCTAAACTTAAAAAAAAAAAAAAAAAACTTTTCCTACTACTGCAGTAAAATAGCTGCAGTGGGCTCTCCTCCATTAAACTGGCTGTAAGATGTGAGGAATTTACGTGTTGGCTCCCAGCCAATAGAGAGAAACTGAAGGGCCGGAGGGCTTGTGTGGAGCTTTCCCTGAAGTACATCTGCGTTCCTGGTTAGTCATCATCCTGCTCCTTCCTCTCACTTCAGTTGTACATTCATTATAATTCTATAAGTATTCACAACCATTACATTTCTGAACATTTTAGAGGCGGTTTCATTGCCTGCAATCACATGCAAACCAGTATTATAATAACTACTATGCTCTATTGGCTATTACATCGGAATTTGCATAGATTTGAGGACAACAATGTGGCTACTGTGGGAAAACATCACCACTGTGCAAAGGGTATCAACCATTCAATGTGAGCCTCTAATATATGATTTAACCTTTATAAAACCTATTTTTCATGAAAAACAATGAAGTGTTTGTCATATTAGCAGCTGTAGTTGCATGTATAATTAGCTAAACTTTGAATGAGTTAAATTAAAAAAAAGTTTGAATCATCATGTAGTCCAACCTAAGAATTCACAACATTGGCTAAGCTGGTCACACAGCCACAATGTTTACTTTTTTGTGGTTGTCTCTGTATATTAAATAGGGAAACTAGCAAGTCTGTGCTGAAGGTTTCAGAATCTACCCACCAAACCATACATAATAGATTTCAGTGTAATGCTACAGGAAGTCCTCTTGACCCAATTATTTCTAACTTGTAACAGCAAACAAAAGAATGGGCTTCCTTGTCATATGGGTTACCTCGTTGTTTATATCAAAGACTCCCTCCTGGATCTTTTCATAAATTTCCTTGGCCGTGTTGATAAATGCCTGAAACACAAAAAGAGCCATATGTTATCCTTGTGATTAAAATGCCACCCTTCAACTGCTTTATCTGATAAACTCAAACAGAACCTCAATGAGACCAATGCAAAACACAGCCAATATTGGACACAAAACAATACCGCATACTGGAATCAATATAATTCATGAATAAATTAGATCAGCTTGACATAATCAAAGAGTCAGAGCTTCTACAGTTAATGGCTGGTGCCCCCATCTGGCCGAAAGTGATGTTGTCTATTATTATTATTGGAATGGAGCACACAGTGGTCACCCAGAGAAAATAAACATGACCGTGTGCACGGCTCACCTGTAAAGTGTTAAGCCCAGCTACTGGCAATTTGAAGCATAATTAACAGAGCAGCTTTGCTTTTTTTGGTGCAACTCCCTCTCAGCTCTCCAGAGCCATCAGTCCTCCGCGGCTCAATTACCACCGAGAGAGAAAGAGATGGCTGAGCGAGTGCCGCAGATGTGTGTGTGTGGCAGGGAATCTATGAATATGCATGAACCTTAAATAGGAGATTGAAACGTCATAAAGGGGTGGGGGGAAGGGTCAGGAGAATTCACACGACACTAATGAGACAAATTAATCATCGAGGCGTCTTATGGTGGGAGGATGGGGGGGCTTCCACAATTTAACACCCCCTGTTCTTTGAAAGCCAGCTCTAAGCCCAGCTTTAGCTTCTTGGCTTCCACTGCAGAGATCCGAATGTTTCTCTAGGGTGTTATCTATATGCATGTATGTGCATGTGTTCTCACACAAGAAGCCAAACATAAATCACGACACGAGCACTGAAGATCTCGGAGACACACAAGTGCTGTTTTACCTCTTCTACGTTTGATGCAGTCTTTGCAGAAGTTTCCATGAAGATCAGTCCGTGTTCTCTGGCAAAGGCCTCGCCTTCCTCTTTCTTCACCTCTCTCCGTGACTCCAAATCACTGCCATGAGGAAACAGATCCGATTTGAATTCAGATTACACCGGACTGTGAAGAACTACCATTCAAAAGTTTGGGCTCAGTAAGATTCATGTTTTTTTTTTTAAAGGCTCTTACATTAACAAAGGCTGTGTTTATTTGATTAGTAATCCAGTAAAAACAAAACTATTGTGAAACAAACTAACTGCTTTCCTTTTAATGCATTAAAATATCATTTTTTGCAGTCATGGCAAAGCTGAATTTTCATCAGCTATTACTCCAGTCTTCAGTGTCACGTGACACTTCACAATTAATTATAATACGCTGAATTCGTATTCAAGAAACATTTCTTATTAACTATGCTGAAAACAGCTTAATATTTTTGTGAAAATGGCGATAGATTTTTTCAGGATCATTTGATGAATAGAAAAAGATTCTTTTTTTTGTGCCCTTGCTGCCACTTTAGATTAAATTAACTTTTCCTTAATAAAAGTATTAATTAGAGACATCATGTGTTTGAATAGAAGCACTAGCACTTACTACATATTAGTTACCAATATATCATCCAAACAAATTAATCTGCTGATATTTGACCAAATATTTGAAATTGATCATTAGCCAATAAACACACCTGCTCAAAAAAAAAGTGATGTTGAAGGAATTTAAAATGGAAAAGTGAATGTGGTGTAAAGTTTAGATCCACAAGTCATTTTAGAAATGCGCTGTACTCTCATTTGTCTCGTCATTTGCTGCAATTAAACGGTTACGAGCCAAAAAATACAATAAACCATTTATATCAAGATGTACTAGATAAATTAATACATACACGAAACTATGTAGCAATAATGATATTAGTAATATAAATATTAAAATAAAAATGTATAGACCTTTTATTTCCGATGAGCATGATGACCATGTTAGAGTTGGAATGTTGACGAGCATCTTCTAACCAGGTTGTCAAGTGGTTAAACGTGTCCCTTCTGCAAATATAACAAACATCCACACAACTAAATAAAAAACCATAACCAATTAGAAGTGAACAACCTTAAAAGTGAAATACTAAAGATAAGATAATAAAGCAAAGGAGCAGAACAGAAATATGAGAGCCACAGGAGTTGGGTCTCACCTTGTGATGTCATAAACTAGCAGAGCCCCGGCTGCACCTCTGTAGTATGACCTGGTGATTGAGCGGAAGGACTCCTGTCCGGCCTGAAACACACACAGACGCTAGGATCACATCACTAGTAAAAGCCTGTTTACGAGGAACAATCGCTGCCAGCGATGTCCACTGGGTATGACGCGTCTTCACCACAGTCCCTCCAGGCTGCTGTTGCCCTAGGAACTCCAGCTCTAAGAGACCACAGTGTCTCCTCACCACCAACTCTCCATCCCACAATGCTTCTCCAATGCGCCAGCCCCCAGCGCACGGACACCGTTCATCAGAGTGTCACAATGTAAGATGGTCTCTGGTCAACCCAACCCCTTTGACAGCAGGCAAACAAGCCAGGAGCACGTATTTGAATTCAATAACCCTTTCCCCGGGGCAGCTGTTAACATTAGAGTTAATGGAGCCCATTGTGAATAAATGATGGATGACACCGTTATGCCTGCCATCTGCTGGAGTGAAAGGTTACAGGAAGGCCAGACATGCAGATTCCTCCTGTTACTTCATCCAACACTCCCCCATCTTCTCTAGCTTTATCACACAGCTTGTTGAAATAACCTTGAAATAAATTATTAATGGTGCATTTAAAGACACACTAGCATCTAGATGACATCATCGCAACAGAACCACACTGAAAAACCACTGTGTGATTACCCCTAATTATCCCGACTCAGGATTTTTCCTGAGATAGCCTCACCCATGCAAACTGGCTATAAAGAGGAAAACATCTTATTTAATGTTTAACATGACTTCTTTTAATTTGCACAGAGATGTCATTAAAAATAAATAACTGGCATTATTACAAATAAAAAAAATAAGCATTTCGATGTATAAAACAAATGTTGCTATGACCATGAGCTCATGGATGGGATATCATTCATCCGTTGTCTCCCTCTGCTGGCCAAAATGTTTATGCGCAATTGGGACATTATCTTTCATCAACATTGTTCATAAATGCATTTCTTATACAAGGAGGATTGAACAAGTCTGCTCCTGAATGAGTCAAAATATTGACTGCTATACTGTACAAACATTTATACACGTTGGCAAAGCATTGATCCATGTCGTTCTGAGTAGTTTAAAAAAGCCCTGTCATTTAAACAAACATATTCGATTACAAGGAATGCTTATAAAAATAAACTATTTCTCAGAGTGGCATATTTTGAAAGACATGGATTGAAGACTACGTGATCCACTGAAATATTTCATTTGAGGTCTTTGCCTATAACGAACTGCAGCTGTAATCACAGAAAAAAAAGGAAAGAAAACAACCTCTCTTTATTTTATAAAGAAACTATTAAATTGATCAAGTGACAAAATAAATTTGTAACAAAAGATTACGATGTCAAATAAATGCTATTCTTTCGCACTTTCTATTAAATCAAGAAATGCATCATGACATTCTTCAGGTTTCAGGACAGCTGCTTGTTACGAAGTTTCTTAAGCAGCATATTAGAATGATTTCTCAAGATCATGTGCACTGAAAATTGGCATAATGCCTCCTGAAAATTCAGCTTGGCCATAACAGGAATAAATTACATTTTAAAATATATTAAAACAGAAAACAGCTATTTTAAATTGCAACACTGCACACGGGTATTGCAAATACTCCTGCACACGGTTTCTCTTTTTACAACAGAAATGTGAATTCTGCCGGTGTTCAGACAGTCTCATGCATACAGATACAGATTCGGGTAAGAATCGCCTAGGGCTGTCAAAATAGCTGAAAACCTAAATTCTAATTTTTTACTTAAATATGATAAAAATTCGAATTGTATTCGAATTTAAAATGCATAATTTCAGTTAGGTTGAAGAAAAGCTTTTTGATTCTCTTCTGAGGCTCAAGAGCGCATCAGGCAAAATATTACTGCATGTTTATTCAAAGCATTAGAATACATGACTGTGAAAAAAACATAATATTTAAAATAATGTTTATGAATCAATTATTATTAAGTTGCTTAAAGAACTATAAACAAAACAGCATAATGTATGCATGTATTGTTAAATGAATAAATAAGAGCGGAAAACCAGTCACACAGAATACATTTTTTCATTGAAAAACATGAGATGCAGTGGGATGGGGAACAAAAACCCAACATAAAGTCTTGAGTTAATTAAAATAAATAATAATTAATTTTACATGTCTTTCTAAACATGCAGCTCTCTTGTGCGAGACGCGAGTCCAACAGTGTCCCAATGTGCGAAATATGCGTCCTGTGTGAACGGCTTGGTTTCAGTTTTGATGTAAACAAAATCTTCTCCACATTGATGTTCTTTTTTTTTTTAAGTGACTTCAACTGGATAGGATAACATAACCTTATAATGCAATGGCACATACATCGTCATTGCATCTCGTGCGCGTACACGAGGTGAAAGATGAGAAAGCAGATACTGCGTGTAAAGCTCGTCTGCCTTTGAAAGTTGTGTAGAGACAGCTGTGCGCGCGGCAAAATGGATGGAACACGTACCGGCGCTCATAAGGCAGCTTCCTTAATGCACACCTACAATTCGAATGCGCATTCAATTCGATGAATATTCGAAAAAATTAATTCCACACAGCCATGTTGAAGCCTTGCAGTAAATGTTTTGCATTATGGCAGTCCACTCTGCTTATTGTTTTTCGAAAATGTTGCACTCCTGTTTGTCATTGTGCACGTAACTTCACGCCAATAAATCATCAGAAATATTGGTCTTTAGCTATATATTGAATCTTTACATTCCTCCGGCCTGGTGTCCGTGGATTTACCTATATTTGGTGTTATTTGCCGTATAAAACTTTAGACATGCAAAATCGATTTTACAATCGGTTCAATGAACATTCATCACTCAAATCCAACAGGATTTTTTTCACAAGTGACAAGCCAAGAAAGCAAAGTAAACGTTCTCTCATTTGTAAGTTGCATTGATACGTAGCGGTGGATGCAAGTAAAACAGTACCTCATTTTTTTCTCACCTGAAATTCATGCAATAAACATGTTTTTGACAAAGATTTAAATTTGTTTATGGTCTATATAGCCTGCATCAAAATGAGGTTTGCAATGATGCGCCCGAAGGCACGGGTTGAAGACCCAGTCAGTGACGTCATGATATGCTAATTTGTTTAAATTCACACTGACGTCATCACCATCACAAAAATGTACTTTTTTTTTTTTTACATTGAAACTTGGAGAAAAAAAAAAATATAGACCCTTTTTTAAAAAAAAAAAAAATTACTGTTACTGCAAACCAAAATATTTTTAAGGATGGCCTGAGCCATAAAAAGTCCGGATGCTCGGTGTTATTTTCATGGATTTTATATTAGTTTTTGTGGTGTTTCTTATTTTTAAGGCATGTTTAAACGTCACCATAGTGACCAGAATCAGTTAAAAAAAAAGTGGGTTAGGGGGCAGAGAGGATGTTATTCATGTTATGTTGTTGGCACGATGAAAAGATAAAAAGGTTGGGGACCACTGCTCTAACCAGTGAAAAAAAAAAAAAAAAGAGCCAGATAAGCAGTCCACATCATAAAAATGACCCAGTTAGAAACCTCTTCTCCATGGAAATCATTTTGAGCATGTCATCAGGTTTGTTGACATCTATTTGGAGGGCAGGGCTTTAGAAAGAGATCATGTGGATGAAGCAAGGGCTGCAGGTTTACCCCTGCTGGTTATAGTGGTTACTACACCATTTAGCTGCAAAGAGCATCTTCCACCTCTAAAGGCTGATATATACTTCTGCAGCCGATCATTTTGGGGAGGCTCTTAGAAAGCTGAAATTGGTTAATTTCTCTTGGTCTAGTAAACTGCAGGGGACTTTGTTTTGATGCCAATCAGCACTGTCATTATTTTCCTGTGTCTCTAGAGTCATTACTCTCCTAAATCCCAAATGTCTCCTAAAACCTAAATGTCATGTGACCGGCTCAAAGTGACCTGGCAGCAGAAATGAACTCCCTCGGGCATACTGCTGCATTAGCATTTTTGCATGGCCAAATCTGTCTAATCAGGAATAAACTTTCCCACAACACGGTCTCTGTGTCAGTTTCATATGTCAGCCATAGTAACACTCGCATCATTTACTAAGGGCTGATCAAACTGAGTTACCACACAGAGATCAAAACAGCAGACCAAAAATGTTAAGTCATTTTCTACACAAATAAGGTGCACAGAAAGAGTCAGATGACTTCAATCTTACCGTATCCCAGATCTGAAGTTTTATCTGTTTGCCATCTATAGTGATCATTCGCGCTCCAAATTCAACACCTGTCGAGACAAATGAAGGCAGAGCTTGATTCGGGACTCCTGCAGCAGCACAGGACACTGAACACATCACCTCACATTTACATCTACAATACTGATCAGATCTTCCATTTTAAATCATTAGCAATATAAAACTTGACAATACGGTTATCAAATGGCAACTTTAAATACATTTGAATGCATTTATGGAGTAGATGGAGCCCGTTCACCCGCACTACAAATTTCACTATTAAGTGCTTACAGAAGGTTCCTTATAAAAATACTTCAAGGAGACTGGCACCAGTCTGCTTCCCGTGCTAATGATACCCATTCCCTGCTGTTTTAATTAATGAGAGAATATGTGGTGGAGTTAAAAGAGCCTTACCGATAGTGAGATCATGCACCGGCTGAAAGCGCTTATCTGTAAACTGTAATAATAGGCACGACTTCCCCACACCTGCAAAGCAAACACAGAGGGTCACACGTAAATAGTCACAATTAGCCTCAGGCCAATACATCTGCTCTATCCCATTACATCAAAACCATTTGTTCAGGATATTATTGAAAAATTGTAAAAAGTGACGAGAGTAGAATTGGTCTTCCACTCTCATCTTACTTCCAAAAAATGTGCATAAACATACAAGGTTTAATTAAAGCCATTGTAAAACCATATCATTATTACTGCTAAAATTAATGAGAATAAAATAACTCTTGCACAGAGATCAATATCAGACAATTTAAAGGGAGACACATAAGGGCTGATGAGTTTGATACAGCATCAAAGACAAATTACCTGATAGGAAAAAAAGATATCTCCTATATTTAACATTTAGTGTTTGATGTAAATTAAAAAAAGCAAACAAAAAAATAAAAGCTCACCTTTAATTAGTTTTTTTCTGTGTACTTTAAACTATATACTTGTTTCTTATTAAATATATTACCTGCTCCTTTAATGTGATTCCATATTTAATGAACTACGTTAGGTAAAATCAGTTCAAGACATTTTATATAACCGGCATAACTAAATAACCCATCCCCAAAAATAAGATTAGAAGATCTGCCATGATACGCAAAACAGGTTAAGTGCTTATGACATTAGGAGGAGGCGTTACCATGAGCAACAGCCGTTGCCAAGCAAACAAGCAGCATTCAAAGAGCGCTCACAAGAGAGATGCATGGAGACAACACAACAATGATGAAATTACAATGAGCAGACTACACTCTACATACTGAACAATAGAAACTAACGTGGAAAAACTTGTGTATTGTCTCTTGTGGATAATTGTGACACTATAAATTATCTGGTAACAGCTGGATGTTGTTGCTTAAATCTATTATTATATCTATGACAATATGTTCATGGCAAGCAACTGAAATCAAACTAATAAGGATGAGATGCTTTTGGTTTACTTTGTTGAAACTAGTTTGCATATATGCATGTACCACTTTAAGAAAAAATTGCAATTTCACGATGCCTTGTAATGAGCAGCTAGATCAAGTTGCAGATGAGCATCATCTGACCTGGGTTGAGCAACATGCAAATGCACAAACATGTTTACACATCACTTTTACAACAACAAACCCAATTTTACGGTTGTTCAGCGTTTTGTGAAACGCATTAGGGATTGTAGAGTTTATGATGGTTGGTTTGGACTTGATCACAGTTCAAGGCCTGATACAAAAGGAAGAAACTCAATCACTCTAGATGTGTCAAGTTAGGTAAAAAGTTGAAATGCAGGGGCTTAATAACATACTGATCATCAGATGTTATGGCACAACCTGTACTAAGGCGTAGTTGTCAAGATTAAATGGATACTACAACCAAAAACTAAAATCTTGCCATAAATTTACTCACCCTCGTGTTGTTTAAAATCTGTATGACTGACATTCTTCTGTGGAACATAAAATGTTTTTTTGAGACGTTATATTTTTAGCCCATACGATAGAAGTCGATAAGCAAAACTGTTTGGTTACCAACATTTTTCTAAATATCTTCTATGTTCCACAGAAGAAATTCATCAAGGTTTGAAATGCCATGAGTGCGAGTAAACAGAAATGTTTCTTGCTGGGTGAACTATTTCTTAACTCATTTATGTTAGCGATCACATTTTGAGTATACTCAGACTGACAGACACTGTTTAGCTGTAAAAAGATAAAGAATATAAAACGTGGTTCAGTTTTGCAAAAAATGTTGAGTGGCCACCACTACAGTACATCTCCACATGAGGCAGGAAAGAGGCTTCTCAGTAAACGAAGCAATCCTACCTATTATTCTGTCGATGAAAAGCTTGTTAAAGGTTACATTTGCAGCACAATAGACCACAGTTTCAAGATGCATTTAAGTACACCAACAAAAGAGTCTTCCTCATGATGATTTTGATGCTGTAAGATTCAGTGCAACAAAATCCTCAATACAACATTGGTCGTACAGTTGAATCTAGTCCAATGTAGGAAAACAATGAGCATACGGTTATTAAATGCGGGGGAAGAAAAATGCATTATTTGGGAAAAAGGGTCCCTGTCCTACTTTATATTAAGTGTAAGCTACTTAAGTCAATATATACAGAGAGAGAAAGAGGGTGTATGGTATGTATTGGTTTAAGGGTGTGTTAAAAGGTACTGGTAGTGTCAACAGTGTCATTTCAAATGTAACTACAAAAATTACTCACAGAGAGTGGTGGCTCTTTAGGGGAGGCATAGCTTGCCCAAAATTTTGAGGTGAAAAGGGGCAGAGGATGATTTATTGTTAATCCAATTCACAATTCATTTCAGTTAATGTTTCAGAATGTAAATTTCCGTTTGTTTGTAATTTCACAGCTGTAACACTATATCATGTTACTGAGGTTTAAGTTGAAAAGTGCAGATTTTCTATTGCAAATGCGCCGAATCTGCTGATGCAATTACAACTGCTGAATGATACAGAAGCGGAGGGGGACGCCAGGGGAGGGCTGAGCTCACGAGTCTCTGTTGGTAAAAAATAAAATAATAAATTAGCCAATCAGCATTGAGTGTTCACTTTCAGCGCTGAGGAGTGTTGAGAAAAGAAACCTTGTAGACGAGGCTATGCTCGCTTCTGGTATATCAACCAATCATCATTGAGAAGTAAATTACCTGATATTAGTTTGAACGTCTCCCACTGCGCTGATAATGTACCTAGTACTTATAAGTAGCAATATTGATCGTCAACAGATTTACCAAGCTGTCATTCAAACGGTGTATATACAAATTAAATATAAAGGGAGAACATGCCTAAGATGGATATAGGCTACAGCAGTCGGCTTAATTAAATAGCAAAACAGGCAGCTCTCTTTTAACACAGACTTTTAAGAAGGGATGGATGTTTGCTTCAAGTGAAAGGCCAGGTAAGTGTAAATATATTTTCCTCGCTGTATGGGTGTCGTGTTCTTTACATTTTCAGACTAAACAAAAAAAAAAAAAAAAAAAAGCCATTTGAAAGAGATTAAGCAATATTATTAGCAATAATAATAATGATCGGCAGGGATCCCCAGACCAAAACAATTAGTGTGCCTCTTCTATTTTATGACCCACGAGCCACCACTGCTCACAGCTGGAATTAAGCATGAATGTTTGTTTTTTTTTAAATATAAATGCAAGTAACAAAAAAACATGTCTGTGCACAATTAAGGCACTGTATCAAATGGATATTTTTTAACGTTAGTACGTAGTAGTGAAAGACTTAATATAAAGTGAGCCTGAAAACAGAAACAAGCAAAACCAAGATGTAAAATCATTTGGACAATGTTGGATGGCATTCAGCACCAGTAGCATATTTATGTTTATTATCTAGCAAAATATTTATACTGAAAAAAAGAAAACCGTGCGTAACTTGTGGAGGGATGAACACTTTTGAAGGCAGAAATACATCTTTCCCGTATCTCTTGAGGAAAGGCCTACAGTGACAAACCTGGTGAGAACACTAGCAGGCCACAATTACACGGGGTTACCAGCATCAAAACACAAACTGTCAGATCATGACTGATCGATGGGAGCCTGGAGTAAGAAAACAAAGGAATATACTTTATAGCCATTGCTCACTAAACGGGTTTTCCTCTGATAAGCAAACGCCATTTTCAGAGGTGTACGTTAAATAGCTGCTAGCAAGGTTGGCTACCTAACATTAGCCAGGCTGATGTGGCCTTTAATTGGGCTAGAAAAAGATGTACCGTTATACAAAACAAGCAAACACCGAGCTAGACGCACTGACACGCACACAGCATGTTGCTTTTTGCTCTACGTGTCATGCGAATAGAAAGCTGAGATGCTGCTGTTGTTATTGAGGCAGACAGCTGATGTGAAGCAGCGCTTAGCTTGGCTGCTAGCTCCCCCCACCCAGCCGAAAACAAAAGACCGTGAGAGCCTTATAACTGCACACCGCTGCCGTGACACGAAGCACACGCTTAGGAATCGACTTTATGTATGCGATAGTGCCAAGGCTAAGAGCTAACGAGGCAGCTGGAGAGAAAGGCAGATTAAAAACAGGCTGTCGGTCCTCCCACCCTCGCGCCTCTGACTGAACCACGTCATTGAGTCCAGCACTGCGGAAATAAGAGACTCGCGCTCGCTGCTTACCCGTGTCTCCGATTATGATGTATTTGAAGAGATACGCGTACGCCATGGCCAACCGGTCCTGTAGCAACCTGTCTTGGCCTTACTAAAATGGCTCCTTGAAGCTAAAACCGTAGAGAAGAGTGTGTGTGTGATATATGCCTCCGCTAAGCCAGCCCTTTTCTCTCCTCGACGGGAAGGAACAATAAACAGCTCGAGCTCCAGCCGGTCTACGTCACGCGTCCCGCCTTCGCCACGCACGCAGAACAGTGGAGGCTGTGGACTACACCGGAAGTTCACTTACCTAACCGCGGTGTGTGCGTGTGTCAGGTCAATGTCCGTCGAGAGGGCAGAGGGACAGTATTTATAGTAGTATATTTATTGTTAAGTAGACGTGAAATGAAAAATACATAAACTTACATCACTGGTAGTAGTTATAGAATTGTTTTAGTCCCTACTCTGAATTACGAGCGGATTTAGTTCCCTTAAACAGAGTTCCTAGAACTAAATCTGTTCCTAGTTCCTGTGATTTCTAACACACCGAAAGACGAGTATTCCAGCTCTAGGAATTAAGAAAAGGTTCCTCCTGTGCTATTCACCCACCTCCACATTTGCAATGCCCACATCTCAAAATCCAGACAACAACTGATGCATAGAAGTCACCACCATAAATGTTTTCAATAATCTGTTACTCTCAGATGTACATCACAATACAGAGGAAAATATATTTTTCTATTTGTTTTATCAGGGTTTAAAAGGCACAGTCCACCCAAAAATGAAAACTGTCATAATTTACTCACCCTTAAGTTGTTCCAAACCTTTATGGATTTCTTTCTTCTGCTGTACACCAAATAAGATACCACCAAACAGTTGATAGTAACATTGACTATGAAATAATACAACCCCAATTTAAAATTCAATAAAAAATAAAGAAGCTGTGATTTGGTCATTCACACAACCTTTATTTAATTGACAAAAGTACAAAGAAAATATTTCCAATGTTGTCATTGACCAACTTAGACCTAATTGTATTTTGTAAATATTGGCTGCAACACACTCCAAAAATAGTTGGGAGAGAGGCATGTTTCACTGTGTCACATCAACTGTCCTTTTAAAGCTGCAGTAGGTAACTTTTGTAAATATATATCTTTTACATATTTGTTAAACCTGTCATTATGTCCTGACAGTAGAATATGAGACAGATAATCTGTGAAAAAAATCAAGCTCCTCTGGCTCCTCCCAGTGGTCCTATTGCCATTTGCAGTTACAGACCGCTCCCGGTAAAAAACAACCAATCAGAGCTGCGGTCCGTAACTTTGTTTGTGTTCAAAATGTAGAAAAATGTATATAATAAGTGAGTACACCATGAATCCATTTTACAAACCGTGTTTTTAGCTTGTCCTGAATCACTAGGGTGCACCTATAATAAGTGTTTATATTCAGACTATTTTAGATTGCTTCGGGGGTACCGCGGCGGAGTAACCCAGTACCTTTGTGATTCTTCATAGACAGAAACAGAGAGAAGTAGTTCCGGCTACGATGTTCTTCTGCAAGACGCAAGCAGTTCTGTTTATTAACCGCTAGAGCGTCAAAAGTTACCGACTGCAGCTTTAATTACAATCTGAAAATTAAGCTGATACTAACTGATACTAACTAGTTTTGCATGCAAAATGTTTGTCCAATCTTGCTTGATACAAGACTTGAGCTGCTTATCAGTCAATAGGCCTTACTGTCTGATTCTTCTTTTCATAATGGGTCATACATTTTCAATAGGAGACAGATCTCTTGGCCAATCAGTCACATCCACAGGTGTCAATGAAAACACACTGTTAACACATGCAGAAATAGACCTTGCATTGTCTTGATATAATATCCATGGACTTCCCATAAAAGTTGTCATCTTGATTGCAGTATATGTCTCTGTACACTCCCCATATATGCATTTGGTAATGCAGTGGTAGACTGTGTTAAATGACAGCGGTTTTATGAAGTGTGGATATGTTTAACACCACAGCATGATGGGTTTTTTATGCAATGTCATCTGAGGACTCAAAGGTCATTTGTTTTATGTCAAATGCACTTTAAATGCAATTAAATGCAAGACTAAATACCTTAAAGTATTTTTCATAAGGTGTTCAACAGGTTTTGAAGGCAAAGTGCTGTACGAGTATTAAACAAACTTAAGAACATAATCAAGAAAACAAAAAGACAAATCAAAGATTTCACACCCTCACACCCTCAAATGCATCTTGACATAAGAATTTATAGATATTTCATCAGATAAGACATCAGACATTTTTTTTTGCTGCATGAATGAATGAGGTATTTAAACATTGCTTAACGGGGAGCACACCAAAAGAAACTCTGGGTTCATTGAAAAAACCTGCTCCCCACCTATGTAATGCTCCTGATTAAGGTTTTTTGTGATTGTCTGGAAGTATTTTATTTTTTTAGTTTTTTTGGTTTATTTAAATAGAAGTTATAGGGAAAATTATCAGATAATCACATTCTTGATTTCACTGCATTTTATAAAATGTCCCAACATTATGGAAGTCAATGGCTACCAATAACTGTTTCAGGGTGAGTAAATGATGACAGAATTTCATTTTTGAATGAACTGTGAACTAGAAGGTTACATATCCCTCTATGCATAAGGTACAAAGTTGTCTCTTCAAGGGTACTGCCACAGTGACAAGCTGTTGTATCCCTAAAGGTAGAAATTTTGCACATTTTATATAATGTGGTTATTTTGGGGAAACGTCCCCAGCCTTTTTCCTGGTTCTTTGTCACTTAGAAGTTACATTTTTAGTCTTGTAATATTGAAAAACAAGTGTAAATTGTAGAATAGGCCTTAAAATATAAATAGGTATGATGCTGAATAAACAGAAAAGAGAAGATGAGAAGACGCTATACTATTTGGACTTACCCGAGAACAGGGCCGTATTAAGACAGTGTGGTGCCTCTGGTGTGTCACATCAGTCCAAAAATAAGTCCTGGTAAGGAAAAAAAACATTTATAAGTCACACTGGACAATAAGTCGCATTTATTTAGAACCAAGAACCAAGAGAAAACATTACCGTTTACAGCCACGAGAGGGCGCTCTATGTTTTCAGTCACTTTGTTTCAGTGTAGACTACAGGAGCACTGAGCAGCATAGGGCGCCCTCTCGTGGCTGTAGACGGTAATGTTTTAACTTTAACTTCAATGGTAAACAGGGAGAGCAAGTGAGAGTGCAGTCAATCGCTTCTGTGTCGTTGTCGTCCTGAGCTAATTTTTCACTCGTTTAAAAAAAAAAAATTCGATCCCTGAAACATTTTGAATTGTAGCTAAACGTCTAGCGTCCTTGTCTTTCTTTAACTTTCTTTTTGCAAAACCACTCAATTACCGTCTGTCCATTTTGATTCATTTTCTGTAGCCGTTAAAACCATAGACATCATATAAGTAGACGCCCTATTGGCCGCTGGGCGACGAGATTTGCGGCCGCCATCTTGAACCGGTCGTACTCTCCTAGTTTCGTTGCGTAGCAGCAGTTAAGATGCCAGAGCACTGTGCAGCATTTTCCTGTTCTAATCGGCGGAGCATCACAGGTACGGCTCGGGATTACTTTTCACAAGTAAGATTTAACATTACTATTATTACTACTATTGTTATTCGTGTTTGCGCATGTGATTTCAGGAAGTAATGTATATTAACCCTCTGATGGTCTTCGTTTCCTGTCCACACTCGTGTTTTTTGACAATAACATTTAATTTTGTAACAAGATAATATATATATATATATATATATATATATATATATATATATATATATATATATATATATATTACAAATGTAATTTTACTCTGTTTGTTAATGTTTTTACTCAACATTCGTGCAGTTTTTGGAGGATTTATGATATCTTCTAAATTTCTATAAATAAATAAATATTTATTTAAATAGGCTTTTTACGAAAAAAAAAACAGCATTTTATGTAAAATTCACTTTATAAAAGACACAGATTTCTAACTTTCTTTCATGGGGATAACATGTATAATTTTAAATTATTTAATGTAACATTTATACCCATTTTTGGGAAAATGAAGTTTTAAAATAAAAAAAAAAAATCACTTTTAACCACTAGATGGCTATAGAGCTCTATATGCTATTTGCTATTTGACTACCTGAAAGATATCTTTTCACAAGTTGGATTCAGTTGGATTAATATCTAAATATTATAAAATTACAATTATAAAAAAAAAAAAAAAAAAAAAAAAATCCTGTCATCTCACTCTCTCTCCCTCTTGGGTGGTTCTGCATTTTGCATGATTTTTTTTTTTAATAATTATAAGAGAGCAGTTTTCTTATAACCTCACAAGTGTGTGTGTGTGTGTGTGTGTGAGATGGAGAGAGAGGGAGAAGTGTGTGTGTGTGTGTGTGTGTGTGAGAGAGAGATGGAGAGAGAGAGAGAGAGAGAGGGAGAAGTGTGTGTGTGTGTGTGTGTGTGAGAGAGAGATGGAGAGAGAGAGAGTGAGGGAGAAGTGTGTGTGTGTGAGAGAGAGAGAGAGAGAGAGAACCAGAGAGAGTGTATATGTCACAAATTATAATAAATTGTTTCTTCTATCTGTTTCTGCTTCTCTATCATATTTATAGTGTGTGATTTATAAATATCCTACCTCACATATTTAGATTTTGGGCGTCTGGTCACTTATATATTATATCAGAATATTATATGTCACTGTATGACTATTATGAATATTAAAATACGCTGAATCATGTGTCCTGTATCATAGCTGCATGAATGACCTTTGCAGCAAAAAACCCACGTCAAAATCAGTTAGGTATTCAGTGAGATATGATTAATGCGCTGACAGCTGCACCTGGCAAACAAGTTACACTGAGAGGAGCAGGCGACCGGTCCAAGATGGCGGCTCCATGGCTCGTTCGTGCCAATAGGCAGAAGCGTTCGATGGGGCGACTACCTATATATGTCTATGGTTAAAACAATTACACAGTTGCGCGTACTTGTTGTGGACCAACTCAACTCTGACAGATTGGGGACGGAAGGGGGGACTGATAGTGGTCATGTAATCTTTATTTATTTATAATTTATTATTATTGTTGTTGTTAAGTTAGTGTTCATAAACGAGTTATGTGTGGTCTTTTAAGAATTTCAAGTTAATAATAAAACAATTTATTTTTAAAGCTTGTGTCATGTGGTGCCCCCCTAGTTGTTGTGAATGGTTGGTGCCCCTGGGCACACTGTCCCAAGGGCCCTTATGGATAATCCGGCTCTGCCCGAGAAAGTGTACAATTTATGATATCCTCCTATGAAAGTTTAACGAACCAATAAATACCAGCATGATCACTGTATAATATTGTCATGTTGTAGCTTAAACTGTAATTTTTGATTAGATAAATGTGAATTATTTTAGCAATCCTCATATTCCAGCGATTAAGTTATAGTATTTCTTTTCTTGATTGTACTGTTGTACTTGCACTGTTTCAAGAATACATTTTTATGTCAGCAATATCCTATCCATCAAACTGGAAAGCATGGTTGTTCTTGTTCAGACTGACACAGCAGTCAAAGTGAATGGTTATGCATACTCCAGTGCAATGGTGCTATTTGGCATTAAGTGCTTTGCTCTGGGCCACACTGATGGTGGTTCAGGACTCAAAACCATTTCACACGTGAAGGGGCAGGCAATGTCTATAAACCTCCTGTTACCAATCTCAATTTAAATTAATTTATTAGGACAATGTAAGATTTGTAATGCACTGTATGTATGTAATTATCTAATGAGTGGATGCACCATGTTGTGAGTTTTATGCTAATGATGGTTAAGGGATCAGAGATACCTTAGATACCCTAGATACTGATGAACTATTAAGATGCATGACCTTTAATGAACTTCCCCTGGAAACGTATTAATAGACTTAAGTACCATTTAGACTTGAAAGAATAGGTATAGTTCACCCAAAAATTTAATATTTATTTAAATTTTAATTACCCCAGGCCATCTAAGATATAGATGAGTTTTCTTTGTCAGATAAGGTTTGGAGAAATTTTGAATTACATCACTCGTTCACCTCTGAATCCTTTGGAGTGGATGGGTGCCGTCAGAATGAGAGTCCAAACAGCTGATAAAAACATCACAATATTTCACAAGTAATCCACTCGAATACAGCCATCAGTGAACATTTTGTGAAGTGAAAAGCACTGTGTTTATGAGAAACAAATCCATCAAGGAGTTTTAACTTTAAACTACTTCTGTCCAAAATATGAGCTAAATATTTCCTATTGAAGTCCATATTGCACTCACATCAAAATCCACAGACATATTTGCTTAGAACTGTTTTATACAGTTTTTGCTTTTAAACAAGGCTTTTTCTGTGCATATTATTCTCAGACAAGAGTCAGACAAGATTACTTTTTTAAAGCAATATTATGGATAAAGGACTCAAATTTGAGCTGGAAGTAATGACAATGACAAGGTAATTTTTATTTTTTATTTTTTTTGGGTAGATTTGTTTGCCTCCACTCGTTTAATAAGCAACGTCAAAGATGAGTCAGAAATGAACACATTAATTCGGTTGATCATAGTTCTGTACCAAACCACTCGTGTTCAGACTCTGAGCAGACTGTCACGTCTTGTAATGTCCACTAGAGGACAGTCCTGTAATCTGATGAACCTGCGTTCAAACAAGAACTACATTGTTCAGTGTAATAATTATTCAAAGAATTCAAATTAATTAATATTCCTCAATCCTGCTCAACACTTTATGAGACACAACTTCCTGACAAAATGCTCGTTTTGATGCCTGCTAATGCAGATTTCCCAATATATCTGATATCAAAAACTTAAATTTAATAAAGAGGACGCCAAGGTCACATGACATCCCTGTTCTAGTCCCTGAGCTTTGGGGAGTTAAACGACCTACTTATAATTAATTATGTAGTGATTGCACTTTTGTGTAACGCCTATAATTTTAGAAAATTAGGGTCATAGTAGTTACTCAGTATAGAATAAAAAGGCAATGCACCATAGCGTTCACCTCCTCCAGTTGTTTCAGTTTTTATTTGGGTCAATCAGTGCATTCAGGAGACTTTCATAAATCCATTTAGCGGAAGTTCAAACAGTTCTTGATAGCATGAGCTACTTTTGGCCAGCTGATAAAATAACAATTAGCATTGTAGAACCAAGATAAAAATTTGACGGTGCTGACAAACAACATGGTCTCCTGCAAACTTCTGATTAAGATTGGTAGAGCTGTCTCTGGAAAGTTGTTTCACTTGTGGACAGAAAAGAACAAGCTAGAATAATAACCATCAGCAAAGGGAAAGCACTTTACAGGCCTTTTTCATCCTTACCTTGAAATCACCATTAGTAATGTGCAAAGCAAACAATATCAGACCTTCCCTCTCTTCAGTCTCTCCTTCTTCACCCTCCCCCTTGTTAGTGTTTTTAACCACACCTATTTCCTCCATTGTGAGAGGAACTCTCCAAGAGCAACATCACTCCTGCATTGCTGCCAATGTGCACTGTGCTTCTGTGGCCTGACTTTAAACCAGGCCAGACTGCTGAGCTGTTTCTATGGTGCAACATCAGAGGCTTAAGAGTCACTGCACGCAGCCAATCAGATGGCTTGTGGGGGAACAGTGTGGGCTGTGGTAGCTAAGAGAGTGAGTTTGTGAACTTACTTTTGTTTGGTACAGAGAGGATAACTTTCCTAGAAGAGCATAGGAGAAGGAAACTCATCATAGGAGAAGAAAACTCATCATTTTCAATGGAATGACGACCGGTTTCCTTTGGCTGCAGTCTCAGCGTGGACATTGAGTCTTTGAAGCTATTGAGTTCATTCACTATCACTTGTATTGTTATAGACCACTTTCTTCATGTTTTATGGGTGGGAATTGAGCAAACCACGAGGAAGACTTCACTCTGAAAACAGGCTCAGTAAAAAGTAGTTTTTGGCATCTGCTCAGGACAGAACGAAAGTTGTTCTGAAAGCTGTAGAAAAGAAAATTCAGTTGGCATGGCTGATAATGTTATTGAGGAGACCGATAACTACCCTGGCAAAGATGAGCAGGACTGGGGTTATGAAGAAGGTAAGGATTCAATAAGAGAATCATTGGCTAAATCTCCTCTTTGTGAAACATGAAACTTTATTGTCACACCCATGATCAGGACTTACTTTGAAAACAACCCCGTCTCAGTTCGCCTGAAATACATACATATACTACCGATTCTTTAAATACAAAGACAAAATTAGACAACTGTGACCACACACAATGCTGTCACTTTATAACCGCTTCAGAACTTTTTTTGAATATGCACTCTGTATTTTTAACTTGTAAAGTGCATAAATAGCATAATGCATGTTTATATGTTTAAAAAAAAACTATTTAGACCAAGATTTGTTTTTTGTTTTTTGTGAAGAAAGTCTTTTTTCCTAGCTTTATTTCTATTATTTCTAATGGTGTTCATCTGTATATAATATGTATTCTTTACTAGTGGGATTATAGATCAAACACATGCAGTGAATAGTCAAAGAAAAGAAAAAACAAGTAATACATATAGACAGGGTGAGATGAAAAGCAGGAAAGGAAAAAAATGAGCACATCCTGTATCCCCCTGTGTCTGCTATTCCTGTTGGACTCCTCAGTAATGACTTTGAGGTACTGGAGCTCTGGCTGACTTTATTAAGTTTCAGCATTGGGACAAAAAAAATGGACCAGTATTTATTATCTAATATTTTATGTGTGAATTGACACAAAGTATGATGATGCAAAAGTTTGATTGTTGCAAAAGTTTCAAGGTTTAGCAGCAGGCTCGTGGTTCATGAACAAGGACCGCAAGATAAGTATGCTTTGATAACTGCATTAGAAGAAAATGTTATCACTATTTAAAGGTTGATTGAATCATTGTTTTTGTCTTTTGTGCATGAATTCAGGTGTTGAATGGGGTCTTCTGTTTCCTGAGGCAAATGGAGAGTACCAGTCCCCCATAAACCTGAACTCTAGGGAGGCCCGCTATGACCCGCGGCTCCTGGAGGTGGGGCTTAACCCCAACTATGTCGTTTGCAGGGACTGTGAAGTCATTAACGACGGTCATACTGTGAGGATCATGCTCAAGTCCAAATCAGGTATAACAGCTGAACGTTTACAAAAAATTATAACTCTGCCATTATTTTCTCCTCTTTCTGCCTTGTTTACTAACGTCATTCAAAATTATACTTTTTTTCATTTGAATACCAAAATAGTTTTTTTAACTACAGTTGACTAAAGTTCCCAAAAAGGACAGACAACAGCAAAAAGTCCCATAAAAGCACCAAAAAAGAACGTCTCGGTTACGTACGTAACCCTCGTTCCCTGATGGAGGGAACGGAGACGTTATGTCGACCGACAAATGGGGTCTCACTTGGGTCTCACTCCCCTCCGCGACCTTCGTGAAGACACGGGGGGACAGGGAGAGCCCGAAGGGGAGGACCTTGTACTGCCATGCCTGACCCTCGAAAGCAAAGCGCAGGAACGGTCTGTGACGAGGGAGGATAGAGACATGAAAGTACGCGTCTTTCAGGTCGATCGCTGCAAACCAGTCCTGGGGCTGAATGCATTTGATAATGCGTTTCTGCGTCAACATCCTGAACGGGAGCTTGTGTAGGGCCCGATTCAAGACTCGCAGATCCAGGATAGGTCGAAGGCCACCGCTCTTCTTGGGCACGATGAAGTAAGGGCTGTAAAACCCCGTCCTCATCTCGGCTGGAGGGACCGGCTCGATTGCATCCTTCGCCAGGAGGACAGCAATCTCCTCGCGCAAGACAGGGGCGTCCTGGACTGCCACCGAAGTCTCGAGCACGCCATTGAACTTGGGGGGTCGCCGGGCGAATTGAATCGCATAGCCGAGTCGAACCGTCCGGATGAGCCAGCGTGACGGGTTGGGCAGCGCAAGCCACGCTCCCAGATACCGTACAAGTGGCACCAAAGGGACAGTCGACATACCCGCAGTGGTGCAGCGATGGGGAGTCGTGCCGGAAGGCCCAGAAGGCACTGCGTCCTGGGTCATCGCAACCACACTCCTCGTGTTCCCGGAGGAACTGGCCAGAGACGCGTGGAGAGGCGTTGCGTCTCCGAACCGCGACCTGCTGGCCGCTGGCGAAAGGGGGCGTCGTGGGTGAGAGTGAGGAAGCTGTGCGTCGCTCATTGTCAAGCCACGAGCCTTGCAACTCGGAGGAAGGAGAATTTGCTCTTTTATTGAAAATGTGGGTCCGGCCAGTGGCGGAACAGAACAAAACAGAAACTGAAGATTCTCCGCCCGGCCCTCCTCCGGGGGAAGGAGTGGCGCTGTCTTCGCCATCTCCTGAAGAGCAGTTCTCCGCATCTCCGAGTTGCCCGTGTCAGGGCCGCTTGGTCGACTTCCTGGAGGACTTCGCAGCCGGGAGTGACACGGGGGGCGCCGCTCTCCTGCGCGGGGCTCTCAGCACGGGGCGGAGCTGGCGTAGAGGACGCAGGGGGAGCGCCCACGGCGACGAGCAGGCTGAGGCGCTACCAGCGACGGAACGGTGGCAGCCGGAGAGACACGTCGGGGCAGGATGTGCTGGATGGCCTCAGTCTGCTTCTGTACCGCCGAGAACTGCTGGGCAAAGTCCTCGACAGTGTCGCCGAACAGGCCTGCCTGGGAGATGGGGGGCGTCGAGAAAGCGCGCTTTGTCCATGTCCCTCATCTCAGCCAGGTTCAGCCAGAGATGCTGCTCCTGGACCACCAGCGTGGACATCGCCTTCCCGAGGGACCGCGCCGTGACCTTCGTTGCCCGTAAGGCGAAGTCAGTTGCCGTGCGCAGCTCCTGCATCAACCCCGGGTCGGTACCACCCTCGTGCATGGCTTTGAGTGCCTTGGCTTGGTGTACCTGCAGGATAGCCATGGCATGCAGGGCAGAGGCAGCTTGGCCCGCAGCACCGTAAGCCTTGGCAGCGAGTGCGGCCGTCAGCTTACAGGCCTTGGACGGGAGGCGTGGATGATTCCTCCAAGTGGCGGCGTTTTGTGGGCACAAGTGCACCGCAACCGCCCTCTCCACCTGGGGAACCTCTACGTACCCCCTGGCTGCCCCGCCATCGAGGGTGGTGAGGATGGAAGAGGGAGAAGAGCGGCTTCTGGCCGTGAAAGGGGCCGTCCACGACTTCGTCACCTCTTCATGCACCTCCGGGAAGAAAGGCACCGGAGCAGAACGAGGTTGTGAGCCGCGTCCCGCGCCGAGAAACCAATCATCCAGCCGTGAGGGCTCGGGACTGGGCGGTGTAGTCACCTCCAGTCCGATACTCACGGCTGCCCGGGCAAGCATGGCCGACAACTCCAAGTCCGATTCGGCAGTAGCGACAACACCCGAGGGGGGCAGCCCCGCCGAACCTTCATCCTCAGAGGTCGATAACCCATCCCCCGATGCAGCAATCGACATCTGGTCTTCGGGCGGCGCACCGAAAAACACGCTGGGACCGCTGTGAGACGGCCCAGCAGAATCAATCGGCAGCTGCACGGGACAGTCGCTGCGTGAGGAGTGAGAGGTCCGTGGGGCGTGGCCCGGCGGAGAAGCTCTCACTGTGATCCTCAAATCTCCCAGAGCGCCAGTCGGCGGCCCTCTGCTCGAGCCAGAGAGACCGGGACGGGTGGCGACAGAGGGGTCTGCTGCACTCCCCTTGAGGAGTGAGAGACGCGATCGCAGCGCTGCCATGTTCATACGCCCACAGTAGACGCATGAATCATCCACGAGCGTAGCCTCAGCGTGTTGGACGCCCAGACACTGCAGACAACGCTCGTGACCGTCAACCGAAGACAGGAAACGACCGCATCCAGAAGGACACGGACGAAACAGCATCTTGAAAAAGACGCGAATCGTCCGTGATTTGCTCTTTTAGAACTGTCTCTTTTAGCCGAAGCGCCCAGGGGAATCGCCGTCTCGCAGGGACACCGCTGTAACGCGCCGTCACACCGACCAGGAACAGTTCAGCAAAAACAAAGATGAATGGCTTTGTAGTGATCTTCTTCATCGACTACTCGGCTCCGAAGCAAAAATCTAATGAGTGGATGCACCTGTCGCCCTATTTATACCCGCTGGCACGGGGAGTGGCTCAGGTGTGTTAATCCACTTGCCAATTTCATTGGCGTTTTCTCTTAAAATCAGAGATGATTGGCCTCCCAAGTGAGACCCCATTTGTCGGTCGACATAACTCGTAGTGACCGACAGATAGGGAACTCTATGTAACTTTAGAGCAAATTCAAAAATAGCATTATAGCATTAGAAAGAGAGTAAATGTGGATTGTAAATATGAATAAATTAGTGGATTATTACTACACTTATTTTTTCGACCCAACCGCTGGGTTGAGCATGTTTGGTCATATGTTGGGTTGATTTTTTTCCAGTGATGGGTAGTTTCTGTTTTACACAGGCATTGGGTTAGTGGCTGGGTCAATCTCACTGACAGCTTATACTACACTCAAACCCATGAAACAACCCTATGTGGGGCTACTACTGCCCAGCCACTGAGTTAGGCATAGTGCAGGCTTTTTGCATCCTCTGCATTTTTTTAGAGTGTAAAACATCTTAAAGTGCCCTTATTATGCCATTTCATGCAGTGTGTAATGTAGCTGTATGTGAATGTAAACGATCTGCAAAGATGAAAAGCTGAAAGTGCACAATAAATTAAGTTATTGTCTCCCAAAATAAAGAATCGACTTTGAACAGCTGAAACGAGTCGTTAGACAAATCCTGCTTATTTGGACTCTCTACTCCAATGAATCACAACCTTTGAAAAGCGTTCAAAATTGAAATGGGCATATCTTTTCCAACACGCGCTGTACGCCGTAGACCAATCACAACAGACTAAGCCATCTGACCATTCAGAGCAGGCTCATTGAAAGGAGGTGTTTAGAGAGACTTGAACTGCTTTAAATGAATCATTTGAGAATCTCTGGAAAATGAGGTCATATTAAATGCATATTTTGAGAAAACAAAAGCATTTCTTTAACTTGGAGACTCCCAAAACAATATAAGGAACCGTTAAAATGGCAAAATGGGACACTTTAAATCTTACTTTGTTCACACAATTTCATTTGATTACAAAAGATAATAATAGTTCAGAGGTCAGGTGCAGGGTTATACTTAACTAAAACTAAAAGAATTGGCTAACACTTTAGACCAATTTTCATTATTAACTAGTTTCTTATCAGTATGCCTATTAATAACATACTGGCTGTTTATTAGTACTTATTAAAGAGCAGTGTTGGGCCGTAATGCATTACTTAGTAATGCATTACTGTAATTTGATTACTTTTTTAGTAACGGAGTAATCTAACGCGTTATAATTTCAAAATAGTAAATAGAGTATAGGTATAAGCCGAGGTCTCTATACATTACTGCCGCGTTACATTGCTGACAGAATGCAGTGTTTTATAATCTAGAGATTGTAAAAAGTGCAACATGAAATAATATAAAATATAAATGGTTAGCAGGCACAAGTTCAGAGTTTCTATTTAGGCTATAACAAGTGTTTGCAGCGTTGAGCATTGCAGTGCTGAAATTTGCATGCTCACATTTCCACTCATTATAACACATGAATTGTAGACATTATGAAATATTAATTATGCATATATTTATTGTGTTATAACAGAGATTTGTGAGATTGCGATGAACTGAGATGTCTTTTAGAGATTATAAATGCAGCACTCTTTGCTTGAATTCTGCCAAACCATGCATGCAGCAGCCGCTTGCTTTAGTTCTAAATAACAGTGTTCTGTGAATGTTGATGCTGTAATAACAAATTTTTATTGGGAGTGTGTATGCTGGGATTTCATAAATTTCATAAAGAAAAAAAGTAATGTAACTAGTAATGTAACTAAAAGGAGTAAAGGAGTAAAGGAGTTTAAAAGGAGTAATCAGTAATCAGCAATTTGATTACATTTTCCGAGTAACTTGTTCAACACTGTTAAAGAGATAGTTCACCCAAAAATGAAAATTTGATGTTTATCTGCTTACCCCCAAGGCATCCAAGATGTAGGTGACTTTGTATCTTCAGTAGAACTCAAATGGAGATTTTTAAAAGAAACCATTGCAGTCTGTCAGTCCTATAATGTAAGTGGAGTGGAATCACGGCTTTGAGAAATACATACACAAACAAAACCAAATTAAACCCTGCGGCTTGTGATGATACACTGATGTGTAAAGATATAAAACCATCGATCTGTGCTAGAAACTGAACAGTATTTATATAGTTTTTACCTCTGATTTTCACCGCAATGTCTGAACTGTCATGAGCATGTTCGCCTCTTCTTTTTCAGCCTGCGAGTGATGCGTCTTCTTCTTCTTGCTTTACAGCAGATCGCAGACTTATAAGTGCATTACCACCACCTATCTCTATCTACAATCTCAATTGGGATTGTCAATGGTCCACTTGAGAGATAGGTGGCAGTTAAAATATCAGGCATTATAACTGCCTTGGATGTAATTTATCCATTTATTGATTGTCCATTATTTGGAACATCAGGGCAATTAAATAATGACAGAATTTTCATTTTGGGCTGAGCTATCTCTTTAAAAAAAAATTGTGGCATCACAAGATGTTTTGCTTTTGTTGGTCACAGAGAGTTTAAATGACATAAATCTGCTGTCTGTGAGAAACCTATATGTACAGTGAGTTTGTTTTTATGTCATTTTATCCTGTTCTCTTTCCTGTGAACTTTGTAATGCTGTTTCAGTTGTGACTGGGGGTCCGCTCCCTAGTGACCATGAGTATGAACTGAGCGAGGTGCGCTTCCACTGGGGCAAAGAGAACCAGAGGGGATCTGAACACACTGTCAACTTCAAGGCTTTTCCTATGGAGGTCAGTGTCACTCCGCCAGTTCTGGCCATATCATCAACTTCTATTATTGGTTCTCTCACTTACTTACACTCTCTGATGTTTAAAGGACAGATTAAAACAAGCCTGCTTCACACCACACAAATAAACAGCACATATTTATTTTGGGGCCTATATCAACAGGCCACAGTGTTCACTCTGCAGAAGCAATGCAAGTAACACCAGCACATCAGCTGCTGTATCCATTTGACTTATGAGGAAGGAAGTCTTTTTAGCTACAAAACCATAAACTGGGAGCTCAATCCAAAAACAACAATACCACATGCTCTAAAGTGGGATTTATCACCTGTTCCTGGCACCTGCTCTCCTACTCCTGGTCTTCTGTACACAATGAGAAAGATAAGGACACGCTTTTAACGTGTTACCATATTTTTCAACCTGCTAGCACAACTGCGTGTCTTTTAACACAAAAAAAAGAATTGGCATCCTCACCTTCATAATTTGGCATACTTTGAGTATATGTTAATTTCAGAGTTAGGGTCAGAACACTCAATTAGTAATAAATATCTCTCACAGCTTCATCTAATCCACTGGAACTCTACATTATTCAATGGCGTGGAGGAAGCCATGGGCAAGAAAAAAGGCATTCTTATCATCGCCCTGTTTGTGCAGGTATCACACTTCACCACATGGAGGCCATCATACCAGATACAAAACTACCCAAAAATGTTGTGTAAATAAACGTGGTTGTTTATTTTAGTGGTGTAAATGTTGAGAACCTTTCAGGAGAAAGGATGTTTTTTGTGTCTTGGAATTGTGTGACAATGGTGCTCTAATTTGTTCTATGCAGATTGGGAAGGAACATCTTGGGCTGAAGGCCATCACAGACGTCCTGCAGGACTTGCAGTATAAGGTGAGCAGAATGAGTATAAGTGGCTCACTAGAGACTATAGCCAAAAATACGACTCATATGCTTGTGACCTAAAATTTATTTTGTGTGTGTGTACAGGGAAAGACAAAAATAATTCCATGTTTTAACCCCAACACATTACTGCCTGGTAAATTCATTATCTGTTATACTGATATTTGCATTTTTATATTTGATCTTTGCTGACAGTATCTTTATATATGTGTATCTGTGTGTATCTAACTGTCTCCATTGGTTGGTCTGCCTCCTTAGATCCTCTCTTAAGAGATTACTGGGTTTATGAGGGCTCTTTAACCACACCACCCTGTAGTGAGAACGTCACCTGGATTCTTTACCGTTACCCCCTTACCATCTCTCAGATGCAGGTAACACCTCCACAGCTATTATTAAATATTACTATTACTCAAATATGTATGTAATATAGCATATATATAGGAGTGGCTAATTGTCTGGACTAGGAAAATTGCTATCTTTGCTTTGTTCAAACATAATGATGAGTTTATGTAGATATTCTATGCATATTGCTTAGCTATGCTTGGAAAGTGTTTATGTGTTACGCATTTCAGTTCTGTCATTCGTGATAATGCAAAGAAACATGTTTATTAAGGCATGCACATGAGAATGGCTGCTAATCAAATAGTAGGGAGAACCAATTAAATATTCATAATTGTTTATATTGTAGTCTATGTATACTTTATTTACTGTGAGCTCCTTGTTTTTTAATATGCATTTTGTGAGATTTTAGTGTTTAGTGTTTTTCTCTTAACCATATAAACTTGTAGGTTTATTAAAAAGTAAATATTGTGCAAATGTCCCCACCAGACATATTTTGGGTGTGGCCCGATTCGCGGCTTGTTGCAAAAGTTTTTGTCCTAGAATCCTCTATCGTGTGATGTCATTACGATTATTTATCTCCACCCAATCGAGACTCAGCGTCCCCGAACTCAAAGCGTACATTAAGTGTAACATTATTAATGTCTTTACTGCCACTTTTTACTTCATCAATTCAGTTCAGTGTATACTTGCTGGGTAAAAATATATCTTTCAAATATCTAAATTTTGCTGACCCCAGACTTAAACCAGTGCATAATGCCTCTTCATTTGTTAGAACATTAATTTATATAAATACATAAAAGGGGAAATCATAAACCGACTTGACGTGACTTGAACAGGGTGGGGTTTACCACAGTGATATACATCATAAGTTGTAGAACAATATGCTGTTTGTCTGCAACTGCATTATCTTTGATCTCAATGACTGGCAGGGCAGGGGTACTTTCAAGTAAATGCCAGTCATATATTGATTTTGAGGTCAAGCATGAAAGCAGGTCAGGGTCTTGTCTGTGTTTGATGACTATAATAACATGTTTGATATAAATTGGTTCTATTTCCGAGTAAGTCAACATGCAACACTGATATGTTATCCCCGTTTTGTACTTGAACAGGGTATCTGACCCTGCTTATGTTATGACTTTCAACAAATCCTTCAGAATATTATAAAAAGAAGTTACAAGGGAGATATAATAGTGAATAGGAGGAAAAGATACTCTTGCTTTATCATTTTGCAAAAAAGCTCACACCCAGGGTCCACATTCAACACTCACATAAGAAAGTAAAAGAATGGGGTTGCATATCGCTTGTCACAGAAAGCTTTACAGAAAGTCAAGATGTTAATGTTTATAATATCTTCTTAAGTTTATGCCTTATAGTTGCATTCATCAGATTAGAGCTGGTCGATAATATAGTTTACATGTTATTAATTTTATTTTATACAGTACAGCTTAATGTGGATAATGTACTGTATCCAGATAATGTTGGTAAAGTGATTATATAAATCATTATAAATGAATAATTTGTTAATTTATTTGATTGTAAATATTCATATTTGTTCCAAAGAAACTGAATTTTTAATTTTTCATATGCACAAAAATATTTAAAAAATATAATGCAAAATACAGGTTCATGTATGAAATATATTTGTGACCCTGTCGTCCACAAACCCAATCATAAGGGTGCATTTTTTGAAATTGAGATTTATAAAAGCAGAATAAATAAGCTTTACATTTACATTTACATTGATGTATGCATTGATGATGTTAGGATAGTACAATTATTGGCTGAGATACAACTATTTTAAAATCTGGAATCTGAGGTTGCAAAAAAATAATAATTAGAAAATCGCTTTTAAAGTTGTCAAAATGAAGTTCTTAGCAATGCATATTACTAATAAAAAAGTTAAGTTTTGATATATTTACAGAAGGAAATTTACAAAATATCTTCAAGGAACATGAACATGATCTTTACTTTGGCATTATATACTTTTTTTTTGTCCCATACAATGTATTGTTGGCTATTGCTACAAATATACTTGTGCAATTTATGACTGTTTTTTTTTTTGGTTGTTTTTTTGTTAATTCCCGCACCAGTGCCCACAGGTGAATACTGGCCTTCTTTCAACTAACATTCAACCCTTTTCTCTGTCCCAGATTGAGGAGTTTCGCCGTCTCAGGTCCCATATTAAAGGAGCAGAGCTTCCAGAAGGCAATGACGGGATGCTGGGGGACAACTTCAGACCCACCCAGCCCCTGAGTGACAGGGTGGTCAGGGCAGCCTTCCAGTAAAACCCCCTCTGCAGGATCCATTTTAATCGGCCATGGGTAAATTGTCAGGAGATTGTATTCTGTTCTTTGTTTATTCAAGCGGAGCGCCCTCATTTGAGCATAATGCGATGGCTTATGTATGGCCTCGACTCCTCTTTGTAAAGGAGGAGCTAGATTAGGCTCCTCACATTAGCTGATTAAATGTCTCATTGTCTGGGTTGAATCAAGAGCCCACCTGGATTTTCAGAATGCAAACCTGTTAGTACTTCCAGAATTAAACAAAACCATATGACCAATAACTATACCAAAGCTCCTGCTTAGTGTGCAGTGGCTTAATGGAAATAGGCCAAGTTCTCTTAGCAGTATTGGCATCACTATACAATAGCGTGCTGCAAGAGTCAGAGTAATAGAGTAACCCACTTCCTTCTGATCTAGGACTAGCTGCAGAATTGTGTATAGATCTGTCTATTTCTAGAGCTCTCAAGGGGACACCTGGGTCTGCCTGCATATTACTCATTTTGAAATGAGATTTTGAGCAGACTAATTTAGGCCATGATGATGCAGTGCTAGAGTAAGCTGAAGTATTACTCTGTTTGTATACTACACTTGTCTTCAAAGCAGAAAGTTTAAAGGAATAGTTCACTACAACATGAAAATATGCTGAAACTCACCCTCAGGCCTGACCAGCTGATTAAATCATAACAATAATCCTGTCAATCATTTAAAATCTTGTGAAATGAGCCCATAATCTATAATTATGCTTTCTCCAGTGAAAAAAAAGCCAATCCCCTGTTGTCCTCTCACACTAAATTCATCTGACGTGTTTCTTTGATACTGTTCTGGACTGTCTTGGTTTATAAGCAGTGCTTTATCTGCCCAGATTTTGATTCAAATGAGATGACTGGTGTTTTGATCAGCTGTTTTGGACTCTCGTTCTGATGGCACCCATGTCAAATGATGTCATGTTAAATTTATCTTAATCTGTTCCAATATAAATGGCCTGAGGATGCATACAGTTTCAGCTAACTAAATTACTTTTAATATAGTTTCTTATAATAATGTTGAGCGGAGCTACTCCAGCACTCTTCTCACTTTCGGCACAAATTAACAGTTTTCATGTTTGTTTGAAATTATGATTAAATAATGTTCTTCACCTCAGATTTGGATCATAAAATTGATTCATACAAGCTATGAGCTGAAAATACCACAATAAACGAACCCTTCAAACCACGGAGTAGACATCATTTATCACTTCCCTCATTTTATATAAAAAATACCCAAGTAGGTCAAGTATGTTGCAATCATCTTCAAACCATGAACTGTCAGTAAATGAGACTAATATCAGGATGTAAATTAGCTGAATCACTACTAACGAGTAAAACTGATGTCAACAGAGTAGGCAATTATATGCCTCCTCACTAATTGCATCTGAAAGACCTTCTGACTCTCCTCTAGGCAAATTAGTAATGTTAAGACCATTTTCAGCTACATGTTTTTCTTTTTTTTGGCGCACATACATATTTATATAATGACACGTACACCCATTTTCCATTGTTCTTAAATTTTTTAATTCTCTCTCCACCTCTCTCCTATACCACCCCCCCCCCCACACACACACATGAACACACTACTTCCTCTGTGCCAAGTAACAGAGAACACATGCATGACAAGATATTGTTCAGGTGTAATAGATATCTATTGGTCACATGACTGCCTCACAAATCAGCAATGTGTGATTGGTATGAGAATTAGGGATCCACAGATCCTTATTTTCTTCCAATTTAAGAACTGTAGAATTAATTAAAAAAAACTCCCATTATGAAAGTAATGGTAAAGCCTTACTACTAAGCCTATACTATATATACATACATACAGTATCTATCAATCTATATATACTATGTGTGTGTGTGTGTGTGTGTGTGTGTGTATGCATGTAGAGTTCAACTTTTTTTTCTTTTTTTTCAGAGATTAGAATGATGAAGAACCAGATATGAAAGCTGTACAATGTCCTGGCTAAAGTGAAAGTTTGAAAGTTCATCACTTCCTGTAGAGTTGCTTGGGCATTGTTTTGTAGTTAACCATCCTGAGTATGGCCCTGATGTGTGCAAAATGCTGCTTTTACTGTTCATTTAAAAACACACTGGATTTCATGTAAACGCGTGGAAGCTAGTGAGCATGAAGAGAAGCCTGGTGATAAGCTTGTATGGAAAAGTGAAAGGGTATATTAACACTTGATTAATATTGTTATAATACTGCAGTTAAGAAGTTTAACAACAATATGTTGCATGTGTGTAGTCCTATAAATGTGGCTTTATAGGAACATCATACTACACAGCACAAGACTGACATGTAATGTTCCATACACTGTTTGATTATTTCTGATATTCTGATACATAATTTGACATTATCTGAATCAGTTAAGTCATATAAATGTCTGTACATTGAATGCTTTTACATATTAGCACTGAAATAAATTAATGCTGTTGAATTAACCGATTCAAGCTCCAAAGACTGGATTCATGGGTGTATTTTTTTTCTTTACCAATTGAACAAACAGAATATGAAGGACCATATAGTTATATTGTTTGTTTAAAATTTATTTTGATAGATAGCTGTATCGCTTAGATCTGCAGATTCAGTGCTCAGCAGGTGGCATACAGCAGTTTAATAGATAACTAGTCTATTGGTCTTTCATTATCTTGCTCTGCATAACTTTTTTAGCAGTGCTGTACTTTTTTTTGTAGTCCCACAAAAAAGAAACATGATTCATTGACAGATATGTGTCTGTATGTCATATTATTTCTGAAACCTGAACAACCACAGACTCTGCTGTTCTCATGGGAAACCACGTTTAGGTGAAAAGAACTGATTATGCATACCTTGAAAACCTCTTGTCATCATAACAACTGACATGTAAGGAGTATGCATATACAACCTAACATTTACAATAGAAAGCACAGTGTCCTTTCTATGAGATTCTCATTGGATATTTGGTGGGGTGGGGGTAGGGGGGAGTACTTTTGTGCAAATAAAGTATATATATATATATATATATGTATGTGTATATATATATATATATATATATATATATATATATATATATATATATATATATTAGTTTGTTTTATTTCAGTTTTAATAATTTTAAATTCAATGCCTAATTTTCATTTAATTATTTTATTATTATAGTTATTTTATGTCTGCTTTAAAAATAACATTACTGATGTTTCATCAAGTGACCTATTTAAATCTCTGAAACTTTGGTTTCATATAAGGAAACCTTACTGAATATTTGCTTCAACTGAATAACATCATACTTCTTTCCATACAAAAGCTACAGCAAAAAGATGACTGTGTATTATGATGTAGCATGCTGTCATTTAGGGCGTTGACATGAAGCAAACTTACTGATTTTATTGTAATTGCATTACCTATTCCACTGATCCACAAGGAAATATTAACATCCCCCATAGCAACTAGCATATGCAGCTCCACCCAGCAGCTTCAAAGCTTCTAAAACAGTACATTGAAGCAAACTGTTTGTCTTCTGAATACAGAGGATCCACACCTGTTTGTTTGTATTGAAAAGGCATGTAATTGTGGTAAACAGTAGAAACTGTAGAACAGAATACCATGGTAAGATCCAAAGTACCATGGCACATACACAATCATGGTACATTATGCAGCACAATGGTTTTTACCAACACTACCATTTCACATAAGTCACATAAGTAGTTAGGCCTAGTACTATTATTATCTTGCATGTTGTGGTGTGTTGCTGCTGTAGGTCCACAAATTACATAGAAGAGAAGACACAGACATAGAATTGGACTTAGAATTTTTTTAGTCGTAACGGCTGTATAAAGAGATGTAGTTGTTATATCACTTTATGATTTTTAGAAGGCTGATACTTCTTCTAGCTACCGAAGACGGCTGTGTTTAGTGAAAAGCGCTACAGCGCCCTCAGCTGTCTGTGAAAAAAAAGACAGCAACCAATATCATTAGATACATTACACAAATAGACAAAAAGATAGCACTAGGGTCACTTTAAAGACTTAAAATCTCTCTATCGATTATGTAAAGCTGATAGCAGTTTCACATCAAAGATCAGAATCATCAACTATTTAATGAGGATGTGAACGTTTATGGGTGGCTCCTCATTTAATGCTGTGGGTGAAGTGCACGAGAGGAGATTTCATCTTCAAACACACTCGATGAGCAAATCGTCATGCTCTGACATCATGGTGAATGGTTAATTGAGGCAGTCAACCTAGTGTGTCACGCTAAATGAAGTGTTTCACTCCAGTAATCAGCAAGAAGATTCGCACAATGCCCATCAGACAGCTAATTCCTCAATCCTCTTGTCGTTATTAAGACTTGATTAGAGGGAAATTATAGCATGACAAATAAACAAGATACAGATGTTAATGTGTTAATAGCTCTCCCTAGGGCCTGAAACAGAGGCAGATTATAACAATCAGTCACAAATCCTATCAGTCTAGAATGGAACAACAAACATGAGAAACAAGCGTGCATTCACACCAACACACACACACACATGTTTGTTTTTGTGAAAAGTGGGGACATCCCATAGGTGTAATGGTTTCTATACTGTACAAACTGTATATTCTATCGCCCTTCACCAACCCTACCCCTACCCCTAACCCTCACAGGGAACTTTGTGCATTTTTACTTTCTCAAAAAACCTCATTCTGTATGATTTATAAGCGTTTTGAAAAATGGGGACATGGGTTATGTACTCATAAGTCACCCTCTCCTTGTAATACCTGTGTCATACCCATGTCATTATACAAAGTTGTGTCCTGATATGTCACAAAAACATGCCCACCCACAAACAGACACACACACACACAAACACACAGTTTGTTTTTCTATCACTATGAGGACTGTCCATTCACTGCTATTGTTTTTATACTTGAGCTAATGATTTTATATACCCATACCCCTAAGCCACTTCTTTCTTTCTTTCTTTCATTCTTTCTTTCTTTCTTTTACACTTTATAATATGTAAAATATATTCACTATTAACAAAGAGTTTTCTCTGAACAAACTCCTTATTTACTGCTTATTAATAGTTAGTAAATTAGTCATTAAATTTAGGTATGGGGTTTAAGAGAGCTAAAATATGATCATGCATGCAGAATAAGGCATTAATGCGTGTGTAATAAACAGCTAATATGCTGATAATATGCATGCTAATAGGTAATATAATAGTGAGAATTGGTCCTTACAATACAGTGTTACCAAATACACAATATTAGTATTAAATATTTTTCTTAAAAATGTATACCTGAATTCTAAATATTATTATTTTGATGTTACAATCAGTAACAATTAGACCCTTAATAATATTAAACCAATATGTGTATAAATAAATAGAAAATAAATATTAAAAACTCCTTGTACATTTTAGCATCAAAGTTAATTTAAGTATCACAACATTATAAATGTACAGTAATCATTTTATATTTATTTTGAGATTCAGTCTGCTTAGGAAAACAACATATATATTTTTTAATGATTAAATGAAAATGAGATAAAAAATATGGATAAATGAGCATGCAAAATGTAATGTTTAATCTCAAACAAAACATTTTAAAAAATCTAATAACAGTCAATAATTAATATAACACTGATAAACTGTAAAAATATGGAAAATTACCATTAAAAAAAAAGCTAATTTGGGTTAAATATAGAGCCTTTTAGGGGTTACAATATGAAGCACCTGATAGAACAATACATTCTCTGAAATCTCTAATATTTTAGTATCATTAATATACCACAGTAGTTTCTCTTACAAACAATGTTCATTGTTCTCTTAGACCAACCCTATGCTTATTCAGTCATCCCTCACTTCACAAAGACGTTCTTTAAATAAACATACGCATTCTCAATATGCTTTTCTATAGTTACCGTGTGTATGAATAGTTATTTCATGTGGCACACACCTGTAAGTAAACAAACTGATTGTGAACACAGAAGAGGATGCATGAACAGAGATCAGACAGTGTCTTTCACCCTGAATGTCACTGTCCCAAATCTGCCCAAACCTGTTTTGATCAAACATTGTGCTTCCATGCAGGAACAGAAATGACTGAACTGTGTAACCTGGAATAATTTTATGAACATGCATGCAAAGTGGATATGACAAATATTGTGTTGTATGTTTTTGTTTATGGTGCAAAACCAGTGTACCAGTGAACATAGTCTTAAAGCAGAATGATAACAGATCTATTTGGCTTTTTTCCCCCGTCTTAAATAAATAGAGATTTATTCCCTCTGGTCTAGCTTGACAGGATTCTTGGCACCAGGGGGCTGACAGCACACTTGTAGCTGCTTTAAAGAAACAGCAGGGGGAGCTCTGAGTATGCGAGTATTTCTGCGTGGACACAGGATAGAAAGGTTTCAGGCCACGGGCCATCTAATTGAGTGATCTGCCATGACCTTTCACGGTCAGGGGGGAAATATCAGTGACAAAGGATTATTCCATTTGACATTTCTATTATTCTCCTCCCAATATTCACATGGATAGTTTATTTGTTGTTTTTCTTGCCAAATGCACTAGGGCTTGCATTTCAGACATGGTTGATTAAGTTGTATTATGCGGATTTTGAACCGGAAAAGAGCAGGACTAATTTCATAGACTTGCATTTTAGATTTTTAATTTAAGATGTGCAACACGCTACATGGCTCTTCCATTCTATACATGGCTTCCACTCATTCATCAAAACATGTGTAAAATTCAATTCTTCATTGTTCACATCAGACATAATTGCGGTGGCTCTAATTGATTTGTTTCCATAGCAGAAGATTTGGCGGACCCAGATGTACCGTCGAGTACAGAGGTATCGCTTCCCCCTTTTGTTTTGCATTAATTCACAAGTTTATTGATGTCATTCCCAGAATGACCTTTTGCTATTACAGCTTTAATACAAAAGAGCTTAAAGCCCAAACAGATGGTTGCTTCATGGGTTGAGGGACAACTCAATGCCCTTGCAAAGCTGGTGCATTTCCCATCTGCACTACTACTCATTTTAGCAACAAAAATATACTGTATGCCACGATGGAGACAGAGAGTCCCTTTACATTCCCTCAGCACAGATATCAAATCACTAGTTTCTTTTTTTCTCGCATGTGAATAGAAAAGGACCATAGTTAAGAGGAAAAGAGAGAGAGAGAGAGAGAGAGAGAGAGAGAGAAATTCCTGGGATGGAGTACTAAATCCCAAGGGTCCCCAAAGCCCCAGGCTACTACACCTCCACAGACACTCAGAAGTAGAAGTATTATGCAAAAAAGAATTTAATGATAAGGTGTTCTAATGAGAAAGTGGGCTACAGAAAGAAATCAGATATTGTTTCTCTAGTATATTCTGTTTGTGGACATAATATTCTGCATATGGCAGAAAATTCATATGCGGTGCAGGTCAGCATTTTACTGGAATGGGATTCTGAAAGGGACATAATAACAAAAGATATAAATCAAAAAAACAAAATCTAATCCATTTCACCATGACCTTTGTGCCCAAAAGAGAGAATGTGTGCAGAGAGAGAGAGAGAGAGGGAGAGGAATGACTATTGTTCCATTAAGCTGCTCTAAAAATAACTACAATTTCTAACCAATGAGCTGTGGGTTGCTATAATGTCCATATCTTTATGCCAATGAGGGAGATATAAATGTGCAGTATGGAAGAAGAGAGGGGGAGGGGAGAGAGAGAGGGAGATATTGATCACTCACTGCCAAATGGAATTGAGTGTGCTTGACAACACAGGGCTGGGGGCGCACAAGAACATGGCCTTTAATTCTGCCCACAGGCTCCAAAAGAGAACAACATTCGTTTTGAGAATATTCTAATCATTTTTTTGCCGTTTACTCGGCAATTAAAATGTGTGGGCAGTTAAAACAGTTGTCAGAATCGAGCAGTGATAAAATAAAAACAGAGTGGTGTTATGTTTTCAGACAACATTTTTCTGTTGTAATGTAACAGTTGCGGACTCCATCAGATATGTTTGCAAATTAGGCTGTTATAACATCAGTGACAGTTCTGGGCGGTTGAGATATGAAAGAGAATCTCTGCAGAAATTCATCACGCTTCTATTTTAAGTAGTGATCACATGAGCAAGAGCGCTGATGTTCAGTATTGTGGCTGGTACACAAGACTTTACTAAGTAATAAATTAATAGTTCACAATATAGCACCGGTGATGAAAATCATTCCGAACAATGTCGAAGCAGAATGAACTGCATGTCTCTGAACAGCACACAGTGCAGTCGGGGTGTTTTCTTTCTGAATGGATCAGTATTTTGAATGTAGCCTGTAGATTGAGTGAATGATACAATGGCTCACTCATGAATGCAGTCACTTGTTTTGTTCCTGAATGAATCAGTGTGATTGAATGGTTGTGAAATCCCATACTCTTGAGTTGGTACCCACTGGTGTGAAAAAGTCCTTCAGGATTTTCTGATAGAGTGCAGAATTCATTGTTAATTCCATTAGTTATGGAAAGTTGTCCAGATCCTGAAGCTGCAAAGCAGACCATCACACTACCAGCAACATGGTTGACTTAGTATGATGTTCTTTTTAAGAAATGCTGTGTTGGTTTGCCAGATGTAATGGGACACACACCTTCCCCTAAAGTTAAACTTTTGTCACATCAACCACAGAATATTTGCCCAAAAGTCTTGGGGATAATCAAGATATGTTTTTGGTAAATATGAGATGAGCCTTTGTGTTCTTTTTGGTCAGCAATGGCTTTTGCATTTAAACACTTCCATGGATGCCGTTTTTGTCCAGTTTCTTTTTTATTGTTGAATCATGAATATTGACCTTAATTGAGGCAAGCAAGGCCTGCAGTTCTTTAGATGTTGTTGTGGGTTGTTTTGGAGTAATTTTGGTAGGCCGGCCGCTCCTGGGAAGGTTCACCTCTGTTCCAAGTTTTCTCCATTTGTGGATAATGGCTCTGACCATGGTTCACCAGAGTCCCAAAGCCTTAGAAATGGCTTTATAACCCTTTCCAGACTGATACATGTCAACTATTTTGTTTCTCATCTGTTCTTGAATTTCTTTAGATCGCGGCATGATGTGTTGCTTTTTAAGCATGCTTCACTTTGTCAGACAGGTTCTTTTAAAAGTGATTTCTTGATTCAGCAGTAATCAGTGATTCTGGCTGTAATCAGTCCTTGGTGTGGCTAGTGAAATTTAACTCAGCGTTCAAAAATAATAAAGTTAATGACAGTTCTTTCATGATTTAACAGGGGGGGGGGGGGGGGGCAATTCATTTTTCAAGTAGGGCCAGGTAGGTTTGGACAACTTTTTTTCCCTTAATAAAAGAAATCATAATTTAAAAACTGCATTTTGTATTTACTTGCTTTACGTTTGTGTAATATTAAAATTAGTTTGATGATCTGAATCTCTTAAGTGTGACAAATAATAATAATAATATTAATAAAACCAGCACTGTATTTTGAATAGGTAACTTACTTTGCAACTGTTAAAAAAGTTCTATAGAATATGAATGTAATCTGGATGTGCTACATTTGCCATGTTATCATTATCATGTGACTCATGGTGTCAGTTGCATCATTTTTACTGCCATTCACAAATCCTCTAGTATGGCCTGATGGGATGTTAAATTGTCCATCATATGTTTAAAGCAGCAGGCCATCCAGGCACTTTTTGCCTACTCTTTTATGAGTACTTTAAATTTGGACATACTTCCTTTTGTACAGTTTTTTTGCCTACTATATAGTAGAAAAGTATGCAATTTTGGATGCAGCCGACGTCTCTTAAAGACAGTCTCTTGTTTTGCTCCTGAATAAATCAGGCATTTTTGTAATGAACTGGTTGAATTAATGAATTGTCTCACTCATTTCTAAAATGATAAATGTTTTGAACAAACCGACTGATAATTAGACTCTTTCATTAAGACAGTAACTTGTCTCCATTTACTGATTTAATGATGTAGCTTGCAGAAAGATTTTTAAAAAATTACTAAATTGCACAGACTGATAGACTGGACTAAATATCTGCACACTCTGTCAATAAAATTCATGGACCAGAACTGACCATTGTATAATACAAACCATTTTTTCCCCCCGCAATGAGTATAAGACCCTTTTAAGCAAATAGCAGATCAGATTTCTCCTTTCTTGACATCCCCACTAATCTACTATTAATCTTTAAATCTAAAGTTACTTGAGAAGGCTCTTTGTCATGTTAACAATCTTGTCTAGAGTGTCAGGCCTGTGGAAGACAAAACTGCCATTAAGAGGAATATTAATGTTTTGTTGAGCTGCAAATAGTGCTCAGAAACGGACAGCTGACTTACGCACACTTGATGAGTATAATCATATCTGCTGCAAATACAAACATTATTTAGATGTCAAGCTTACATTAAAATACTTCATTGTTTGTCCCATAGAAATGTATTATTAGGTATCATTTATAAAAATGAATCTTTCTCAGTTGCTTTGAGTTGTATGGTCACCACATATGCAAACAGTTTTAAAAACAAGTGTTAGACCATGGCATACAAGCTCCGTGCTTTGAAATATACAAATTCTGCATATATAAGTTTCTTCTGGTGACAAAATCCCTCAAACCCACACCTTCTCAACAGGGGGTGTTTATTATCGCAGGGAATCGTACCCTGGACAGAAGCAGTGGATGCAAATGGAGTGGCACTAGGTTTTAGCAGCCATTCCAAGCAGGCAGCAGAGCATTATGTGGACAGATTGGAGTTGATACGTGATTGTGTGAGGGCAGGGACCCAGAAAATGGGCAGTTATTGAGACTGGGCTCTGAGGGGAGGACAATGTCCCATTCAATTGGTGAATGTGACACAAGTGTTGATGATGAAATGTGAAAGGGAGAGACTCGAAACGATGGAATTTGCTTCATGGAGCCTACCAAGTTTGGAATTTCATCACCCTCTAAACTTACTTAGGCTCAGGTTTTGTTCGCAGGCTTCCTTTTAACTAACATTCCCATGGAGTCCTTTCCAGATAAATGATACAAGATAGCAGTCACAACGGACTCCTCGTTTTGTTAACATATCTCATTAAAGAAGTGCATTTGAAAAGAGTCGGGCATAATTAAACCCAATGAGTGGTCATTTAAGTACAGCTAGAGGATAATCAATATCAAACTGTTTTAGAAGTGCATTGATTAAACATCACTAAGGAATAATTTATGTTTCTAGACGTACATCACATTAAAAATTTAAAATGAAGTTCAAACCCGAAGGTCTAAACATACAGACCTACAAAATGATGGGGTCTTGGCAGGACCCTGCTAAATGGGGGTCACTGTGAACCGTACTCTAACAGAGGCAATGACCCAGCAGAAAGAGATCATCAGAGCAAACTAGGTCTGTTGCCCCTCAAGTGGGGAGTGACAGGGGAATCAAAGGGCTATCAGAGTGGTATAAGATTCTCCACTGTCCCTGAACTACGTGTCCTTTCTCCTGAAGCTGAGCTTCCGGAACTAACCAAGCATCACTGAACCAAAGTCTCTTTAAGACAAGTCATGTCACTCGGCGGCCATCTTTGAAACACCTCTCGGGCATCCTATGCAGCTCCTATCTGTTTGAATGGGGGAATATCACATTTTTCAAAACTGTTCACTAAGCTTAAGAGTATGTTTCATATTTTAAATCACCAAATAAATATGACAACAACTGTGTCAAAAATGTTGTTATACTTTTGCTAAAATAGCATTATAAAAACTTGTTTCTCAGGCTAGATTAGCCAGTGCACAGTCCAAAGCGTATGTCTAAGACTGTTGACTGCTGACTGTTTCTAAAGCAACCGGGATGCTTCTAATGGTAGATGTAGTGATGCGCTGACTTTACGGATTACCGATTGGCTCTTTCATTCAGAATGAACGGGGCTTCCTTTTATTGAGTGGCCATATTGAGTGTTGCATTTTTCCCCATTCAAAACTATATGAGTGTCATGTCTTGGGTATTCTATAATCTTTGACTAAACCCACTGATTAGCTCATAACAACCTCTGATCAAGAGTCCACTGTCAGACCACCAAGACTCAAGACACAAAAAACAGAGTAGGCTACTAAACCCAATTCCTGCAGTGGAAGTCGTTGATGATCTGTGCCCAAAACCATCTATTCATCCACATAAACCACATTAGCGTGCTAGCTTTTAATAAATATCCCTTTTTGATGATTCTGGTTCTGACTGCAGCTTTTCTTAATGATTCTGGTCTTAAAGCCGGGTTCACCCTACGGGATTTTTAGCCCAATTTAGCCCTGATTATCCCCTCTTGTCGAGAGCCTCAAACGGCTCTGATGTCCAGTCCAGATTATTTAGTAATGTATGGTGTTCACAGATTGAATCTTGCATCTCCCTGATCTGCTCACACACAAATCAGGTTTGATATTTAGGATTTTAAATCAGGACGATCATGGCTATGATTACATCATACTTTCACAATAGCCAATGCATATCCACAAAACAAGCTGCTACACAGGTCCCTTGGATAGTGGAGATGGATAAAATGCTAGTGTAAATTCTGCAATAGCACGACTGTCTGAATAATTTGTCAAAAACACAACCGTAAGGGAAAGAGAAGCGCTGGGGGGTATCGCCTCAGTTTTGAACATACCGGGTGAGTGAAAGCTGCTAGCAGACTAGCTAACATATGTAAAAAAAATAAAAAAAAGTTGTTAAAACATCAATAAAATGCTCCCCCAAGTATAATAATCTTAAGAATCTTGTAGGGTGTGATGCACCATGATTTTCAAATCTTCTAGCGTGTGCATGTTTAAAGGCGCAATATGTAATTTTTCTGCTTTAAAAATAGCAGAAATCACTATATGTATGTTATATATATTTTTTTGTTGTGTACTTACATCATCCCGACAGTTTCCACGAACTTTCAAATCTGGAGAAAATTATAGTTTAATTAGAAGACACGGCACGTTTCTTTATTTCAGTCTTGTCGCCTGTCTATGGCGTCATATAAACTTTGAACCCTCTAGTTTATCTAACTTCCTGCGGAACCGCCAAATACAAAGGCGAACAGAAACAAAGAAGAGACGAAGAAGAAAAAGTAGTAGCCTTTATCGAGACTATTATATTTTATATTTATATTGTTTATATTCGTATTTAAACCTCAATCAATAACTTAGTCATGGATCATGATTATGCTTTGCCTGCACGTTCTGTGAAGCGCAAACGCACGGGTGAAATAAATGACCCGAGATGGTTTTGGGACAAGAGAAGCAACAAGATACGGGTAAATATTGGAGTTGCATTTCCAAGATAGAGAGAGCTTCGTGACAAGCTGAAACTACAGAGAGATGCTGAACTCGCTTGCATTCTGATAAACAGGTATGCATCCATTCAGCTAACTTTATCTATCCGTATATTTTGTAAAACGATGATTTCTTGTGTAAAACGCAGACGCACTAGCTCTCATGTAAATCTACATTTGTTCTACATCTAGCTGAATAAAGTAGCTTCAAATGCAGTTCTCTAACTTGTTCGATATCATAGTATAACTTAATTATAATTATTAACGAAAGGCGACCGCGTTTTTTAACATATATTACTACTAGCTAGATGGAATATTGACTTGATAGGGGTCTGTGTTGTCTGCAGTGCCTTCTACAAACGCAGTTAAAGGCAAGGTGGTGAGTAGACTGAAGTTGGGCTCGGGTGGTTGTGCTGTGGGATGTGTTTTGAACTTTTTTCAAAAAGGCTTCATTGAGTAACGTTATGTACTGCACGTTAAATAATAATAATTCCTTACATTTATATGTTTAAATATCAAAGCGAGGCACAGGTGTTTTTATATCGCTGTATTTCTGAAGGAAGACTTGCATGTTATATGCCTGATAGCAGCGTATGAGCGTACCAGCTCTGCTTCGTTTACACCTGTTACTGGGGAAACCTCTATTTTTCGCGCTTTATGTCTATGCTTTAAAACATCTCCTGTTGGAAAAGTCCACCTGATCCACGCAGCAAACATTTTGTTTGTTATCAAAAAATATCTACTCTAGACGGACTTGGCTGTTGTTATTGATTCTATTTGGAAGTTTACTGGAAGTTAAGTTAGGTCCACAAAAGCGCTCATGCGCAGTAACATTTGTTTATGTTGTTGCCGTTGAAACCGTCTATATCTCTCCGTTCGAAAAGACGTGATTGTCAAAATACTAAGTTAGAATGAGTGAGGAATGATAGGGAGCGACAGAGCGCGTGTTCCAATGAACAACAACTCCCATGGGCCTTACGCTCTTTCCCGACGTCATCAAAGTACGTCTTATGAGTGACCCCTGGTGGCCAAAAATTCCATACTACACGTGTAAGATTCAAGGATAAGAAAAATCGGCTAAGATTCTCCTTATTTGAGTGCTGCAACCAGATTTCATAATCTGTTAGGATTTTTAATCTTCTGTAGTGTGAGTCAGGGTTTAGCTGTTCCATAAATTTTTTTTCTTTTTCTTTTTATGGAATATAACTAAAATCATCTCTGGTTATGCATGTAACCATGGTACCCCGAGAGGTACCGAGACACTGCATCCTCTAGTGAACACTATGGAAAATGCCTCTAGAGGATGCAGTGCAATTTCCCTTGAATGGTAACGTCTCGGATTACACATGTGACCATTGTTCCTCAAAAGGGAACGAGACACTCATTCTCTAGTGGCATTCCCCAAAGTGTCCACTAGAAGACGCAGTACAACTTCCCTTGAAGGGGAACTCAGACCCAGATTATGCAATCATTTTACTAAAGCAACTACAAAACAAACTAAACGTGAAAGCATATTTCATTATTTCCTTTATACCACTGAAAAACTCATCATTTGTATTTTTAAAGGGATAGTTCACCCAAAAATGAAAATTCTTTAATTACTCACCCTCATGTTGTTCCAAACCTGTAAGACCTCTGTTCATCTTCTGAACACAAATAAAGATATTTTTGCTGAATTCTGAGAGCTCTCTGACACTCACATAGACATGTTGCTGATTCTCTAAAAGAGCACTTTAGTATATTAGTGTTTACGACGTATGTTTTATTTAACCAAAAATAACTCGTTCATAGGAGACATTTGTTCAAAAATCTTACTTCACTTGGTTGCACTGTAAATTTTGTGGATTTTCCATTAATGGAATTGAGCATAATCTAAATCATTTAATAAAATAAACATGCACAGACATGCAGGTCTATTAAGAAAATGGAAAAGTAACTATTAATGATCAATAGTAATATTGGACACATAGGCGAACATTTTTTTAATTGGTTGCATCAGCTGATTTTATGATAATGATCTTGAGAAAGTAATATATCAAAATATTTGTCAATTTCTTTACTATGAAAGCTCGTTTCCACAAGATAAGAAAATAACATGCTTTGGTAAATAGTAATTATAACATAATTTTTTAATTATGAAATAAAACAGCAAAATAAATAAAATCCTCAATAAACTCCTAATTTGATGCTTATTTATAGTTAATAAAGCAGTTGTTAAGTTTATTGGGTAGGATTAAGGATATAGAATACGGTCATGCAGAATATGTGCTCTATAAGTAATAATAAACAGCCAATTATTTATTATTTGCATGTGAATAATAAACAACTAATCAATAGTGAGACTTGGTCCTTGAAGTGTTACCATTATAATTATTATTAAAATTATGAGAATTCCTTTCTGAGATTTTATATCATTGTTTTTCTCATAATTTCTAACCCAATTTTCTGTCATAATTTTCAGCTTTTTATTTCATAATTTATTTATTCTATTATGTGGTTGAAATTAGCTTCCATACAACCAAGCCATTTATGGTGTTGTACTATTAAATTTAAAATTAAAATTAAATTTATGCATTTAACATGTGTTCCCTGGGAATTGAACCCACAACCTTGCGTCTATTGTAGATAGTGGGCGCATGTAGGCCTATCTAGTTTGTCATGTCCTTGCTCTCTGCCTCTTAAAAAGTCAAAGTTGTGAAATGTTCCCGTTTATTTACATGGCTTCACAGTAACAGACTATCCTTTCATTTTGAGAAGTCAGCGCAAGTCCTTTGGACACGGGAGAGCCAGACTATGAAACTTCACCAGCATTATGTATATTTTATTTGGTGTGGTTTGTACCCTAGTGGAGTTTCACACCTCCTGTAAGTGCTGTAAGTTATGCTTGGGCTGTATTCTGTTTCACATTCATAATGAGAAGGAATGGAAGAGAGGAATGTAATCACAGCTGCCCCTTATAAAACCCTCCTTGTGTTTTGCAAACCACATGCCACACTGGGCTCGCTGTGCCAAGTCAAATAACATGTATTGTATAGTAACACTTTCTGGGAGACAACAGCTTGATTGGACATATTTAGTTCAGACACAATCTCCCATTACACCCTTGTAGCTCTGGTGGCTTGTCATCAATAGTATTGATCAGTGATTCCTCATAGTTTGGATTTAGTCTTGGCTCATTTTTCAGTAGTAAATAATGATCATTTATCGCTCCCCATTTATTAGAAATTATACTGTTTGCTTGTTCTCCACTCTCTCAGTCTATAAATGTCAATGCTATCTCAGTAACAATAACATAAAGCTTCTGAAAACTGAGTGATATGCAGGAATGTAGTTTTCAGTGAATACAACAAGCTGGTTTCACTGTGTGAAGATAAATATTTAAGATAGAAATGAGATTTGGCAGAATCTAGGTCATAAAGTTCATGAAAATAAATCCATTCAGGGAATGTTTATATTGTTTGGTCAAACTACTGTGTGCTCAACAACGTTCCTTCTTAGTCTGAAAATCTGAAAGAAGTTGAAAGACCACAACACATAATTAGATGTTCATACATTGAAAGGATATTTCAGATATAGGCACATCTGGGTTTGGAAGCCTCAAGACCATGGCTAAATTTGTAATAGCATACTAGGTTACTACTCTTACTATTTTTGCCATGTCAGAAATAGTTGTATGCCAGTATTCTATTCTGAATTCAACTCATATTTTTCTTAGAAAGTGTGCTTAAATGGAAGCTCTGTATTTTTTGTCGATTTTCCACTGTCCAATACAGTATGGTAAAATCAACTTATTCTGACATCTAGTGTTGTGGGAACATAACGAAGATGCCAACACTTTACGAAGACTCCATACAAAACCTACTCCGTCTTATTCACACTTATATCACACTTATTCAGTATTTGCAAATATAAGAGCAACCTCATAATTTTTTATCATGAAGTTGCTTAACTTCAGAATTTGAACAGTATTCTTATGATTGCTCTGAACATTTCAGGCTGAGTTCAACAAACATTAAATAGCTTTTTCATAAACAAAAAAATAATAATTAATAAAAACGTAGGTGTTGACGAGGTTGAGACTAGGGTAATGGGGTTGAAGATGGTAACGGGGTTGAAAAGACAAATACATCTTAACATATAAATAGTTGTTTTTTTTCTAAAATTTTCTATAAACGCTGTATAGTGTAAGACAACAGATATAAATTGCTTTGCTTGGGTTTTATTAACCTGACTGCAGGAAAAAAAAACTATAAAATAGTATCCGGAAAGTATTCACAACACTTTTTTTTTCCCTGAAAATTTTTTTTTGTTACAGCCATATTCCAAAATTAATTAAATTCATTATTTTCCTCAACATTCTAAAAGCAATACACCATAATGACAATGTAAAAGAAGTTTGTTTGAAATCTTTTGAAATGTATTATTAAAAAATCAAGTAATTTTAAGTATGATGCTACAAGCTTGGCACACCTATTTTTGCAGTTTCTCTAGTTCTTCTTTGCAGGACCTCTCAAGCTCCATCAGGTTGGATGTGGAGCATCAGTGCACAGCAATTTTCTGATCTTTCCAGAGATGTTAGATATGGTTCGAGCCTGGGCTCTGGCTGGGCCACTCAAGGACATTCACAGAGTTTTCCCTAGCCACTCCTTTGTCATATTGGCTGTGCATTACCGGCCACCTGTCTCTCAAGTTGACCATTGACACTCTATGTACAATCTCAATTAGGAGTGTCAGTGGTCCACTTGAGAGACAGGTGGCGGTAATGCACTTATAAGTCTACAATCCGTCATAAAGCAAGAAGAAGAAGAAGCCCCAGGCACCTGCTGCTGCAGAGAATGTGCACATCAGGACGCGCTCAGGAGAGTTCTAACCAGTTTGGACATCTTTGCATGAATCAAAGGTAAAAAAAAAACAATATAAATTCTGTTCACAGACCGATCGTTTTGTGTCTTTACACATCAATGTATTATCACAAGCCGCAGGGTTTAATTTAGTTTTGTTTGTGTATGTTTTTTTTATTTATTATTATTGTATGTTTTAGCCATGATTCCCAGCCACTTACATTATTAGACTGACAGACTGCAATGGTTTGTGTTAAACATCTTTGTTTGTGTTCTAGAAACAAAGTCATCTACATCTTAGATGCTCTGAGGGTAAGCTGATAAACATCAAATTTTCATATTTGGGTGAATATTCCTTTAAGGACATTACTTCAACACATATCTGACTGAAAACAGATTAATTAAATTTTTTTAACACTGAAATAAGCATTTCCTGTAAAATTTGCTTTGAAACAGTATGCATTTTGAAAAGTGCTATATAAACAAACTTGAATTTCAGTATGTCACCCCCATCTGCATTCTTAATGTAGAATAAAACAGCTTTTTGATAGCTTTTTTAGAGAGAGAGAGTTACTTGCTACATTGTTTATCCTTTTTTTTGCTGAGCTGCACCAACTCAAGCTTAAATTGACAAAAATTACAAATGTTTTATATAATAGGCTCACTGTTGATAAGTGAAATACGCCCCAGCAAATCATTCCTTCATCAAAACTTAGCACGTCTGATCTTTACTCATTTTCTAATATATAACCGCCACGCATAGCAACTCCAGCCACCCCCTCTGTCACACACACATACACTAAAAAAAAAAAAAAAAAGATAAAAAAAATGAAAATCTAAAAACTCATCTTACATTGTTTCCTCTATAGCATTCTGAACAGAGGATATCAGATGCACGGGCAGAGTGAGCCCAGGTGGAGTGGGAGTGCAATCACTCCAGAAGCAATAAAGAATTGAAGAGATTGAGGTCTACACTGATCAAATCACACCGTTTCTTCTCATCAAAACGAGCACGCTAATATTGATCTCGAACATAAAAAGCATACGCACCTTTTTCTGAAGTCGTCAGAGGCTATTACCACATTCATTTTTCCCCCTTCTCCATTTTCCTTTAATTAATATCAAATCGAATTTCTAGTGCTGCCCTAACAACTTGACAAACCAAATCAAAGATTTCCTAGCCCGATAATACAATACATTCACATCTCGGAGTCTGCAACATGCTTTGACTCTGTTGTGTGTAAGTAATCATTACGCCGCTGCTGTCAACAGCATAATCAGATCAAATTATACATGGGACTGTGTTTTTCCGTTTGTAATTGATTTACTTCGGTGTTTACAGATTCACAGTGCCATCAGCTCAGCACTCTCCCAACTTCATTTTTTAAAGCAGATTCCAGTACAGACCGAGCACATCTAACAAGGTGAGACGCAATGGCTGAAGCTTTTATTCCCTGGAGCTTTAAGAGGACGGATGTGTGCTAAATGAATGTGGTGCAAACTACAGCAGCAACACAATATAGGTCATTTGGCATGATCTCATCACTTCATAGCTGTCGAGTGGGGAGACATGGACATACACAAATGATATACAGTGAGGCCCAAAAGTCTGAGGTTACATTGTAGGTTTTTCCCCTCTTTAAATCTAGAAATAAACAGAAAGATTAGGACAGCGAAAATGCGAAACAAAGAAAAGCCATGACATCAAATGAAAAGACTCTCATTTCTAGGTCACTAAGCAAATTTAAGCAAATTTGTGACCCTGACGTCAACTGATGTGAACTCAAAAGGTCAGATGTTCTTAATATATAAGTCTAATAGTGCTCAAGATGCACAAACATAAAAGACATTTTTACTCAAAATACTAATAATTTCTTCTCAGACTTTTGGAAACGACTATACACCCAAACAACTATAGTTTCGTCCAATTGCTAAAATAAATTAATGGGACTATTCTGCTGCCCAGCAGCACCTGCACTTCCACAAAACAGCAAGAGCTGAGTACCTTACTGACAGGCAGAAACCAGGTGTACTGAACTAACTACACTGTTTACTTTTTGTACATATGCTCAGGTTTCTGTTACTTGCAAACATGTGCAAACTTCCTTTAGGCAATTTTGGCCTCCTATCTTTCTGCCAATAGTAAGAATGCTGACATATATTAATTACATGTTTTTGAATCTTTAGACAAATTTATTTGGGAAATTGCAAGTAATATTAGTATGCATGTTAGTATACTTGCCATTTATTACTACTTATAAAGCACAATTTAATGCTGTTTCCTGCATGGCCGTATTTTAGATCCCTTAATCCTACCCCATATATATCTAAACATAACAACTACCTTACCAACTTCTAATAAGCAGCAAATTAGCAGTTTATTAAGCAAAAACTCTTAATTAACAGTGAATATATGTTCCGTATTCTAAAGTGTAACCAAAAAGATAAAAATGAACTTAAACTTGGCATCCTCATGTAAGCTAACTCTCAATCGCCCAGTGAACGTTAGCTAACTTTAGCTCTTCATATCATCTTATATATCACATCTTTCCATTGTGTAAATAATCAAGTTATAATTAATCAAATGTAGGCCCTAGAGCTTGACCAGAGCATGCTTCTGGAAGTCTGACAGTACATTCTTTTTATAGAGATATACTTCCCTATATCATAACACAAATATATTTTCAAAAAGTTGCAGAACTCTTTAAAACAGCAATGACCCTAGCCGCATTTCAGTTTGTCCTTCTCTGTTTTCAGCAGATACAGACTGTTCAGACAAGATGCAAAGTTCCATCAACATGCTAATGTTCTTTATATTGCTGTTCACTGATATTCAAAAAGCTTTGGCAGAAAACAGCTTCTTGCACAATGCTGACTCACTCATTTCCATTTCTGACTAAGCCTATTCAAAGGCAGAGATGATATATGCATGTACACGTACATCAGTGTGCAGTGTTTTTTTTGTGTGTTTTTTTTTTTTGGAGTGGTACACAAGTTTTTTCACAGCCATGTCATAAAAGAACCATTTTTTGTTTCCACAAATAACCATTCAGTCAAAGGTTCTTTAAAGAACCATCTATTTCTTAATCCGATGAACACTTTAGACAAAAAGTTTCTTCTATGACATCATGAAGAACCTTTATTTTTAAGAATAAAGAGAGAATACATGAGAGGAGAGTATAAAAATAAGACCTTTGACAGCAAACAATAACAGCTGTATGAATGCCGGCTCTCAATATTTTAATGAAATGTTAAACTATTTTTTAGTTGGAATAACAGTCTGAACCCATTAATGTTTCACTGAGCAACGAACAGAAGACTGAGTCATAGTCTGAGTACGCTAATCATGTGCTGTTAAATAAAACTCAAGAATAATATATTAGATTGGCTTATCAACAAAGAAATGCACCAGCTCTGTTTTAAAATTTGAATAACATTTTAAATCATTGTATGATCAGTTAATAAAAGACCACAAAATAGCTGGCGAAAAAAAAAAAGTTTTGAAATGAATCAGTGACATGTGCATATGACCTTTCACTCTCTGCGCCTTATTCAGAATCTGCTTAACTATACATTCTGCCCAATGCAATTATGAAATGACTCCATACAGAGAGCCTTCTGTTCTTATCCTAGAGCTAATTTTACCCCCAAAGAAAAAATGACTCCAAATTCCAGCTTTTGTCCTTAGAAGTTTGATCATAATGAGTCTTTGAGTGTTTCTGCTGACTAATGCCATGAACTATTGATGAAATAAAACACGCAAAGAAACCTGCAAATCTAACTGATCTAAATTATTTTTTAAGCCACACAATTCATTTTGAAGTACAGCTGGGGATGCAGCCATTGCATTACTTCCTAAAATATACATTACATTTTTCATGTACAAAAGCCCATACTGTGTAAGAACAGGTGGGATTTTAGACTACATGATGCATAATTTCTTCATTCCATATAGTGTTTTTCCACCTACTACCCACTAAGATAAATATTTTCCGTTCTGTTCAAAATGCATGTGTGTAGTGCCTTTTACAATAGGTATTGTTACATAGAAGTTTTTAGTAGACAACCTGGTTAACTTGGTCCACAGTTTACAGTGTTCAACATTAAAAAAGCATCACATTGTCTGGCACTTTAGCATATGCTGACAGCTGATAGTCGATGTGTTTTGTAATCATATTTGCAGGGACGTTATTAGCATTGGAAAAAAAAAACGGTGAGCATTTCACATGCATCCAATTATTGTGTAAAAATGTGGCAGATTCAGTAGTCAGTGACAGTCTGTGTCTTGCTGGTTGCAAATTAGTCTCCTTTAGCTGTCTGCTTTGATTCCGGCTAATGCAAAGTAAGCTTGTGTTACAAACACACCCTGCCGTATACAATTACAAGTCTCCATGGCCATAATGTTTCTGTCTACTGTAATAATATCACACGTGTGGCTACTGAAAATGACCATGAGACAAAGCACAACAGCAAATTAAGGACAATTACACCTGCCTACAAAGTTTCATCCAAGTCATTTTGACTGACCTTAAGATCAACTGTGAACTATTTCTGTATTTATCTTGATAAAAATTCCTCCACAAATGTGATTACATTTAAATGATAGATAGAGGCAATTTTCTGTTAATTATGTTAGAGAGCAGGGAAAAATGCAGAGAGAGATGGTTGCTTTGAGAAGGTTTTTTTTCCCTTATAAAACAAGTGTAAACAGAGACTGAATGATGTCTTTGAGTCAAAAGGAAACTGTGCTGCTGGCTCCGGTCCCAGAATTACCGAGAAAGAAAAGAGGAAAATGAAGTCATATATTAATCTTTGGTAATTGCAGGATACAGTGAGGTATATAGGACAGCCTTTGGACATCATTTGAGCTGAACCCAATGGCATGTAAGTGAAGCACCAATTTTGGTTTTGGCAGTGCACTGTGCTATTAGAAATCCTGGAGGAATGTGGAACCGCACAGTTTCTCTTGCTGTCTGTTTTAAAAAGAGAAAGAATTAGGATTACAACTCTCTGATTGGAAAGGTACACGTTACTTGAAAAACTGTGAAGGCCTTTCAACATACATACAGACCTCAGGTATTTCACAATGACCGTTTAGAATATGTTTGGACAGCAATGTTTTCTCTTTTCCTGTGCTAGAGCTTTGACTTTGTAAAAAGACAAACTGGGTTATGACTCTTGAAGAAAAACAAATGCAGCTTTAAAACTGTTCACTAAGACCAAAAAGACTCATTTCTAAGATGAAAGCCAAGACTTTGACAATTAAAAAATAATAATTCTAGATAAAAGTTCTATTCAATTTTATTTCATTAATTATGCATGGTTTGTACTTTTTTATACAGGGGTTTTGGGGTAACACTTTACTTGAAGTCTTCATATATAATGCATTCTAAAGTATTTTTAATTAATTGATTAGGCCTGGTAACACACCATATAATGCATTGTATGATCTCATAATATTATATAATGCAATAAAACACGCCAAACAACCGATTTCAGATACAAGGAATCTGCAAATATTATAATGCATTTTAACTTTGGTTACAATTATTTATGAAAAGCTATAATGGATTATAATGGACATTATAAGAAGGCTTTAATTTTTTTTCCTAATACAGGATATTTTGCATCATTCTTTAAATTGGACAGCACAATGATTCAGTCATACATTACTGATAAAGAAAAATAAGAACAAAAAAAAAAATACAATTACAGTTTACACGCAAAGAAAATGCGGGTTCCTCTGAAATAATAACATTTAAATAATAACATGACATTAACATTTCCCATGATTTGTTTAAAAACATTGGCATATAAACACAGCTTTCCAGACACTGCAGTTGCATCCCTTATTGGCATCGGCAACAGATGTTGCTAAAAACTGCTTTCACAACAATAATGTTAAGCTGTGTTCGTAATCTGCACGATGACTGGCAGTAGCATGTGCAGGTTCAATGTGCTGGCAGTTTAACCCTTCGAATGAAGAGTCACAGTACAGGAAGAGGCAAAGCTGAAGTGAGCATGCATCCTTATTACCTCTAAATGCAATTAATTATTTATCAATGCAAATTCTAACTTCACATGGCCCTTCCTTTTCACGGAGAAAAAAAAAAGCAGACTTTTTATCATATTGAGAGGGCTGTATTAATAAAACATCAACTCTTTGCAATGTAGTCATCTTTATTCCTTACATCTTCCACCAGACTCAGAATATTCTCTTTTAGTGCCACAATGCTCTCTAATGAAAAAGAGTGACAGGGAGGATTGCTTTTTTATTCAGAGAACCGGGGTGGAATGCACCTCATTTGAACACACCTGGAGGCTGCACAGGGAGGTTAGCGTCATTGATCAAAGAACAAACCAATCCGTGAATGTGAAATCTCTGACACGTACAGCCAGTGTATCCTATTTCAGGGACAAGGACTGCATTACAGCCGTTCCTCTCCAAAAAACACGACACAACAAACTGACGAGCCCATCTTAACCCAAGATTCAGCAAACAATATATATGCACTGATGAAGGTGGATCCTTCAAATAACATCCCTGTCTGGGGTTCAAGCGCACCGACACCCTGCACAGGAAACATCTATCTCAATTTTTTATCTAAATGTGTTGTCTGAGAGGAACGAACAAGACAAAAAAAAAAGAAAGAATGAGAAACCGAAATTAGCCTGTCGACAACAGGTCGACTAGATGCACAGATCCTCTCGGCTCATTCTCTTTCTCTTTCGCTCTGAATCTAAGCAGCAATCAGTCTGAAATCTCTGCGTTTCGAATATCACTCTTAATTCTTTGAAGATTTACTGTAGTGAGATGTGTAAGTTGAAAGTGGTGACTTCAGTAAATGAGGGTTAATACGCAGACTAGTTTTAACAGCCATGAAATTTCGCCCAGGGCGTTCAACAATTCAGAGCTCTCTGTAATGACATGACTGCTGCCAACAAGAAAATTCAAACTACAATTCATTGGTTGTGACAGATGGAATAGATTGAGAGGAGGATGAGATTCACAGCTCATCCTAGCTTCTCTTTCTCATCTTTTAACACTGCAGATGATCCTGAATAAAGCAACAACACTGGTACGCTGGAATAGTATTAATAAATGACACTGTTTTATAAATATTCTTCATGCATGTTAAACCACAATCAATAAGAACACATCAAAACACGATGGTTAATAGCAAATTCAGCACTTTTTTGGATGTAGATGGTAAAGTAAATGTTGTGGTAGTTCCCAATTTTTGTCTAAATTGAGAACAGAACCTACAAAAATATGACTGATATGATCAAGGTCGAGTTCCTTTAACCTTTTTGACCCTGGACCACAAAACCAGTCATAATTTCACAATCACAAAATCACTTTTTTTGTCTTTAAACTGAGATTTATACATCTGAAAGCTGAACAAATAACCTTTCCATTGATGTATGGTTTGTTAGAACTATTTGTAAAAATAAATACAAAATAAAATATTGTCATGGAACATGATGAATATCCAAATGGCACAGAAGAAAAATCTATAATTTTGACCCCTAGAATGTACTTTTGGCTATACAAATAGGTCCAGGGTTGCATTTATAACTGTAAAACATGCAGGATCCCATTGCCCACAGACATTGTAGCTTTTTCAAGAACTCAGAAAGTTGAAAATAACTCATTCGATGTTTACCGGAAGAATTTAAATAGAGAGAAAAAAAAAGCCATTTCATGGTTGTAAACAGCACACCATCAAGACAGAAATCAATTAAAACGCAAAATACATTGCCAAAATAAATCCTGTTGAAGTAATGAAGCGACCGTTCGTGAATTTCTCAAATCCAATTTTGTGGTCGAGTTTTGAAGAGGGAATGTGGATGATTGCCATTTGGATTATGGGGAAGCTTGATTCATGTGCTATTGATTATACTGCTGATGTTCTTTTTCCTCTTTAAACATATTACATTCACATGAAGTCACCATTTTATTTCCCCCTCCTGTCTTTTATGTTCCTTTTAATAAAGCCTGTGTTTTATGGCTATACAGAGTAAAAATGCTGAAACTGCAAATGCAATGTATATTTATGTGTTATATATTTAATAACATACTGTACATTTAATAATGAAGACATTACCAAAAATAAGTAGATATTGGAGGTCACCAGCAGATAGGCCTAATTACAGCAGAGTGTGAAATAATTTTCCTTACATAACCTAGTTTAAAAATTGTTTAGGAAAATACTGTACCTACCTGTTTGCACAAATCCTAATACAGTCTCTGGACTTTCTGATTGTGGTATATTTTTTTCCACCTCACTTCTTTTGTGACCTTTGTTTATTACCATAAGTCCAGTAGCTTGTTTCTAATGGCAGACAGATTGCCTGTTCCACCTTTCTGCCATTTGAAGAAAAATATTGTCAAAATGGCAATTATAATAGCACCGTAAGGTAAAGATCTAACCTTAATTAATGTAAAAATTAATTAGGCTATATACATAAGCCATATTCAACTCATTGCCCACCTTAATTCAGCATAGGCTATTGATTATACTACCCATAACTCTGTGATTTACTTCCATAGTGTCCTACCTCAATAACTATTCTAGTCAAAATCAGTACACAAAGTCACAATTGAAACACTAACATTTGTTTGACAGAATAATACTATAGAAAATCACAGCGCACCATCATTTTTAGATCCTGAACTAGTTTGTGTGGCTGAACGAATCAGTAAATGAAATGATTCAACGACTCATAAAGATGTATTGCCACCTACTGGCATAATGATAACCTGCAGGAAAATAATCACTTAAAAATCCCCACCACTACACCACCACCAGTTTTTATTAAAAACCAGTTTTTTATTAAACCTCTCTGTGGTTGTTATAGTGGAAACTGGTTTGGAGAAGGATGATATTGTGAACTCATTTTAAATGCGTCTCACAAAGTAAACACAAAAGCTGTTGCGTATCCTGAGGGAAACATTTCTCACTAGATCTGTTAATGATGTAAAATATAGTTCCTGAACTTATTAAAATTTGTAAATGCCTTGCAATTCTGTTTTTACACTTCTCCACAAAATGTGATATGGTAATTCAAGTGTTTCCATGGCTTAGTAATGGCTTACTTCCAACTCTCGATTTTGTTTGGGGTGCTCTGAGTTTATTTCATGTTTTTAAAGACAGAACCCCTGACTTGTGAGGACATTCTTGCTACTTTATGATGTCTATAATAATTAATTCTCTTCTCTTCTCTCTTCTCTTCTGATTTTCTCTTTGTATACTCCTATCTTCTTTATGCAATACAACTGCAGTGGTACAGAAGCCTGAAGCTAGACAATTTATACAAGTAGAATTGCCTCTTTTTGTTATGAGAAATATAAATAAATATCGACCCCTCGCAATAAAAACTAAGTGCATCACATGAACCTGTGTGTTTGTTTAGATGGTCAATAAAAGTGAGAGCATGTGGCTGCCCTATTGATGAGAAAATAGTTCTCAGCACACCTCTACTGCAATTCATCATATTGGCTATTAATGTCCAGTTGTTCTGTTACCAGCGACTGTATGACTGCAGCTCCTTGCATGTGTTGACATTTGCTAAAGCTTGGTTTCTCCACACTTTATATGTTTTATTTATTTATTTTTTCATGGATAGTTCTGGTTCTGGTTGCTGTTTACACAATACAGTGTTCCAGTGCTAAAATTCTTTATAACAGCTCCCATAGTATAATGTTTTAAAAAATATATGTAGATTTTATTTATCTCGTAACATGAACCTGCTGGATCAAATAATTAAAATAATTAAAATTAAAATGTAGCATATTTTCATGATTGTTGTTATATATTTATATGCTTAGCATCACAGCTACTCACTTCCTATTGTTAAAATGTAACCATTTTTAGTTTATTTAGCGCTGGTTGATATGGATGTCATCTTGTACTGGACTTGGTATGGATATTTCTTTTCTTAGTTCATATTTTATTATTGTAAGTACACATCAGTTTAAACATTTAAAATTGTAATTTGTCAATGTCTGTGCACAAAGTTTAAAAAAACCTTTAAATATGGTTTAGTTTGTAGAGAAACATGGTCATATACAAACTGGGATGAAGTAGTGCGATTGCAACACATATGCCATAAAGAGCTATTAGTAATAAAAATGAATAGTCAGGAGATATAGAGCAGTACTGCAGATATAAAAGCTGCCCTGTAGTGTCTTCGCTGTCTCCAGGACAGGAGGAATAATTTTGCAAGATAGTTAAGAAGATAACCATTTCACAGAAGCATCCTTCACAAGCCATTATGGCTGACAGCCTATTACATTTCAGATTGAGGAGGTGAAATGATTAAGAACATTGTACTGTGTTGCCATGACAGCGTGCATTTTTTCATCCTAAGAATGTAATCACTATAGTTTCAATGATGTACAATCAAACCAGATGATAATAAGCAGTGGAGACATGGAGATATTGGGTTTGGAGGGATGTTTCCATGGCAACTGAAATAATAATCCCCATGATTGATGTTTTCTTTTGCGTTTTCCCCTTTGTATGGCTGTAAGACTCAAAGCCTGTGTTTTTTTCCCTTTTTTTTCTTCTCCTTCTCCACAGCAGCTTCATATAGTTTATTAGTCTGTCAGAATAGTTTATGAGATGTTGTTGCAAAGGAAATAACCAAGTTCTCCTGCTTAATAACATGCCACATTTTCTGTTTACATACTCTTTGGGTATAAAACAAACATCAATGGATTCATCTTTCTTAAACACATTTTCCAGTTGCATCCTGGGTAAACAATTTTGCTGTCTATTAGCATCCAGGTCACACATAAATGTCAGTGCGATAGGGCTTTCGGGCAGAAACGAAAATAACAGACACAGAATGAGTTGCCACTATTTGTTCACGAACGATGTTAAAAGTGTGACACCCAATTACTCTGACAATAATTCAGCAGCCGCTCATTCCTCACAAATAAAACTCCATTCCTCTCCGTAATGAAAATCTGATCAACTTGAAATAGGTTTACATAGTGAATACGTGCCAGAATTAGTTATTCGTAAGTGCGCCGCTGTAACTTTGCAACTCGTACAGTAATTAGATATGTATTTGTTGTGTGAAGTGTGGGAGCTGGGATATAAAAGAACAGATGGGTCTTTCAGTATTATACCAATATTATTATATATCATTTTGGTTTCAGGTGCAAGACTCACCTCAAATGAAGCAGAAGCTGGGTCACAGTGAAAGACATCTATCTGTCTGCAGTTTGGGTTAGGTATGAAATTCATATCTAGAGCATAATGCAACACAAACTTGAGCACTGAGCATATGGTATACCAATTAAAAAACATAACAGCCAGCATAAAGTATGGCCCATATGGCACATCCCAAATTATCTTAAACCAAATGATAGAATTTTTTATTTATTTATTTTTTTGTGAAGAAAAGCGAGTAACGGAGGTAGTAATTCACTAAATATTGCTGTTTGTTTCTTTAAAAGAAAACAGAAAACACTGCACACTACAAAACATATATAAAGAATATATAGATATAACAAGAATATTTAGGAAATATAGAGCAGTATAGAATTTGTTTCATTCAAAAATATACATTCAAGCTTGATGTGTCACAATTTGTCACACGGAAGCCAATGGAATACAAGCCAAGCTTGGACTCTAACTCAGGAACCTAAAGCACAATGGCTCTACATGCCCATCAGTGCTGACCATATGTAATATATTATTAAATTAGAATGTTTTAATGAGAAAAACAGTATGTAAATATGGTTTAGTTTAGTATTGAAACATGATTCAATCTGGGGTGAAGTGAAATTGTGCATTTGTAACACATTGGTACATTGGAACTATTGGTAATTGGTAAAGAAAAAGGAATAGCCAAGATATATATAAAGCAATATAGCGCTGCATTCAGAAAGATGCATTTAGGCTTGGTCATGTGACATGTAAGAGCCAATGGCACGTAAATGCATGTGAATAATGATGAAATTTCCATTTTCGAGCTCTGAGTTAAATACAGCACCATGAGTAACAGTTTGGTGGCACAGTTTGCTGGATCAAATTGACTTGTCTGTTTTTACAGGTTGAAGAGTAGATTAAAACGAGATTCTTCTGAGCAAATCAACACCTGGATGTGTTTTACATTCTATATATTTATATGCAATGCTGAAAATGGGGTGCGTTTGCTGATGTAATTTTCATGGCATATTTTCTTTGCATTATGGATGGAGCCATATAGCACATTTGTGCATTCCACAATTGTTTTTTTTTCAGCACTATATGGATCATATGTAGAGAATGCATGATCTGAGTTCTTTAAACATTCATGACAAAATGCACAAAAAAATTGTTGAGACATACACTGGGAATTAAAAACATTTCTAAAATGGATTTGAGAGACTATAAAGAGTCTCCTTCACAAAAAAGATAATTCAAAACCTGACTGTGAAAGAAAAAAATCAAGTGTAAAGTTTGTTATATTTACAGTATTACTATATAAACATAATCCTCAAACTATAAAATGATTTATTTAAGGAACACAAGTTGATATTAATCTTGAAGACTGTACATTATGACTGTGAAATGTCATAGTTCAGAATTGAACTAAGATAATTTTTTAGCATCAAGAAGACTAAGAAACCACTAAAAATAAAGTGGCTAGTCTGTTAAAGTATGATTCCATGTGGTTGAATTAAATATGAGATTTTTTACTTTATAATTACACCCATATTTTTGGTGAGTGGAAAGCAAATGTACTGCAGTGATAGCATGCTCAACTAAACTGGAATTGGTTATATGTTGTCATTATTTCTGGGACTGGCCACACCTGTTCCTTGTTATACTTTATTACTTCAGTCTTCATGTTGTTTGTCTTATGTGTTATCGCTGCATCACTGAGCTTTTTCCTGTTTTAAGTATAATTGCAACTTTGTGTACTATGGGTAGGCTATTTACATTCTGCATTACATATATTTCTCAACTTTTTTGCCTTGATTGTTTTTCTGATATTTTTTGGCATCATGGCCTTGGTCTCAACTAATAAGTGCCTCAAACAAAACTCTTTGTACCTAAATCAAATTACAAGTTCTTCCTGTTAAGATCATTGTAGCAGTCTGGTACCTGGTAAACACAATTTTGTTTCCCAGCAGACCTGTGCATAAATGCACCAACCAGTGACATTGCACTTGAATATTAGTGTCAAAGTTTGGATGGAGATTATCTGAATTTGTCAATGGCCCTGGATTTCTGTCTATCTCCAAGAAAATGTCACATCAAGCTGACCACAGTAGTAAAGATCACGTGACCCAGACAGACTCTTTTAACGGCATCCATCATGACCACCCAGACCAGTCTTTGGCCTCGAGGCAGGTCTTGTTATGGCGAGGGATTGGCTTCTGGAGCCAGCCCTGAGGTAAATTTAAGTTCGTCTTCAGAGGTCATTAAACACATGAGCTGTACTGTTTGATGGTTTCAGGTACACTATTGGTTACAGATGTTCCTTGTTGTGTTTAATTAGTTACCTTCTTGTTCTTTGTGAAACCTTGCATGTGTGCATCTTCCATATTTCTCTTGTTCTTAGTATAATTCCATGTCCATATGCTTTTTTTCCCCTGAATTATGTTTCTGTACATTGATTACTTGGACTATAAATGGACTTATTACCTTGTAAGTTCCTGATATTTAGATTACATACAAGGGTTTGATAAAACACTTGAATCTGGAATGCATATTGTAATTGTTTCATGACCAAATTGATGTGTGTAAATATCGATTAATATCATATTTTTATTTGTTAAATTATTATTATTATTATTTGCCTGTGCATGATCACATCATCATTTATCAGAGCCTGGTGCATCAACTCACATAAACTATTGAATTGTCATATCTTCTGTAGCATATTAGATTTTCCAATGAACAGTTTCAAGTTTTAACTGGGCTGTAGGTTTTTTGTTTTTTTAACATCTTCCTTTTCATATCTTATTGTTAAATGAGGGTCTTCTCTGTCTAACATATATCTAGTATTTTAGACCTCTGACTAAAGTCTTCTGGAGTCTTTATTTATTTGTTCATTTATTTTAATTATTAAGGTGCACGCTATGATCTAGCATTATTTGGGTAATTCTGCTAAATCAGTGGCACCTGTGTCACTCATATGTGTGAAAAATTGTAAACAATGAATAGTGATGCCGATTCTACTATTTGTGCTGGGGAAGTAATGCATTACAATATTGCGTATCTCCATAAAAAGTATCTAATTGTGTCAGAAGCTAGACAAAACAAATTAGATCATTTTTATGGAAAGTAATGCATTACATTACTTTTGTGTTACCTTTTCTCATCTGGGCTGGGCTTGCTTGTTTGTTTTTAATAAAAAAAAATATATATATATTTTTATAAAATGTATGCCCTTTCACACCAAAAGTGAAATGAATACTCCTCAGGCTGAAGGAAATGTAAATTCATGTCTGCATAGTAAAAGGCCATTCTTGGATTGTATGCGTCGTTGTCATTTTTGGGTGAACTATCCCTTTAGTACATAAATTATGTTTGTTTTATTTAAGATTTAATTATTGCCGGTTTGTGTCATATTCAGAGTTTGGCATTTCACTGTTTTTATTTATTATAAGGAATACTGAATCTGTTTTTGTGCACGTGAGATGCATGTTAATGCATGTTGACATTTAGTCTGGAACTACAGTAACCATCATGCTTACACAGCACACACCTCTGCACTTACTCATGATTTCTCTCAACATGGGGACAGCAGAGCTGTAAGTCAGCCAATGGATAAACAAACTAACTGGCATAGCTTTTTTGTAAACGTAACTAGTCCATACGATTTTTCTTGTCGATTAAAAAGCAATGTATTACTTTTCAAATAACTCAAAATCTGATTATGTAACTTGCATTACTTGTAATGCGTTACCTCCAACACTGTGTGTCAACATAGACAGTATAGTAAAAACATTATAAACTAAACACTGAACTTTTTTATGACATATTTCTATGAAAATTAGAAAAGATTGTGCATTAAGCCTGTTATCATCATATTTTCATCATTTTAGGTAGGTGGTCAGCTTAAAATGTCAACACTGTTAACACATTAAACAAGTGATCATTGAAAAATAGATATTTGTAAAAATTTCAGCATTACATTCTCTTGAACACCTTGTAGTTTTATGAAGTTAAGTATGAGACTTTTAATATCACATTAAACTGTAAAACTGTCAACCCTCCTCCCATCAACCCTATAACCTTATGGAGACATAATTACATCCCCGCATATATTTAGATGTGTAAATTTAGCTTGAGACAGCTCAGTGCCATTTAAAAATTGCTTTATTTTTCTGATTTTTTATTCTTCAGATTTTTTCAAATTGTACAAAATTTAGCTTATCAAAGAAAACAACAACCCCTTCCTGAATTTGACTTCACATTACACTGAATTTTGTGCTTCACTGGGAAGGTTGTCCAGTTGAAGATGAGGAGGAGCACTACGAGAGGGCTGGAATGAATTTGGTTTGAGACTGTGAATGATGAAGAGAGCATGCCAGAGAGAATCTATTTTCCATGAGTCCCTGTGACATTATTTAATTTAATGATGATGTGCCCGCTTTAAGAGGCTGAATCAATCTCATTGTGTCATTGTGTTAGAGCGCTCAAGCGTTGAGTGTGTGTGGTGTGTACCATGTTCATTTATTTGTGTGTCTGCATGTGTGTAGTACAATAATTTTACACCGCATGTGTGTGTATGTGTGTGTTTGCACATGCATGACTATATGAGATGCGGCCTGAGATGCGGAGATGTTTGTGGTGTAAATGTGGGTTTGTGTAAGCTATGTTCATTTTATTGTGTGTGTATAAGTGTGTGAGTGTGACAATGGGGTCAAATCAGTCTGCAGAGAATGGAATGAAACCCAGTGGAACAAACTGCTGATGAGGCCACGCTCCCCCTCCCTCTCCCCCTGCACCGTATAACTCAAACACTGGCTATAATACATCAATACTAGCTAAACCCCACACCTCATGCATACTTTCATTGTCTTTTCATTGGGAGATATCTTTAGAAAAAAGATAAATCACATCAAGAATACCAAATTAGCTTAGTTATGTCGACATATTCAGGGCTTTTATGAATACATATGAGTAAGGACCTACCAGAGAGAGCGATGGCTGATAATGCGGTCTCTCTAATAAGAACTAATGAACCAATGACAAACTTCAGGTCTAGTTAGAAAGCATAGAATGCTCTCTGGGTTTCTATCTTTTTTTTTGCTTTCCCATTTGCTTCAGTAGCAAAATAAATAAAATCTACAGTAGCATTACCATGACTTTACAAATTAGGAAATATTAAGAGATTGATTACAGTGGTAGAAGTGAGAAAGATGTCAAATTGGCAGTGTTATTGCAAACGGTCACACAAAAACATTAAATAGTATTTTGTTATTTAAAGGAACACTTCACTTAAAAAAAAGGCTCATTTTCCAACTCCCCTAGAGTTAAACAGCGGAGTTTTACCATTTTCGAATCTATTCAGCCGATCTCCGGGTCTGGCGGTAGCACTTTTAGCTTAGCTTAGCATAGATCATTGTTTCTGATTAGACCGTTAGCATCTCGCTCAAAAAAATTACCAAAGAGTTTATATATTTTTCAGATTTAAAACGTAACTTTTCTGTAGATACACAGTGTACCAAGACAGACATAAAATGAAAAGTTGCGATTCCCTTTCAAGGGAACTTCGAACTGCATCCTCTAGGGGTCACTATGGGGAAACGCTTCATCGACTGTAGTATAAATATGAGTATAATATATGAGGTAATCTAGTGGTTGGGTGGAGCGTGTTTAGCTCCTATGGGATCTCAATGCATGCTGTGCATTGCATCAAGGTGAAAGGAAATGTATAGTGTGAATCTGTCTAGAGTAATTGGACAGATGGTTTATATCATGTCCTTCTCAGATAACCACATTTTACAGCACTCTGGCTTGAAAAAATAAATCCATTATTGTCCAGCATCCACAGATTAGAGTATACTAGTTATGCCAACATTCAAATGGATGTGTGAGAATGGTTATGAGAAGATGCCACCTGTTGAAGAGAAGTTGGCCTGCTGTCTCTCCATTAGGGAGACATCTTCTCTTAAGATTCCCTCTTCCCATCGAACTTACTGCCAGCATTGGAACATGCTGTAGGTCGAGCCCCCTTTCAATTGAGAACTGGGTGTGTTCCTCACTCAGCTAGGCAGCTTACTGCTAGCCATTCCAGCATTTCGCCGTAGATCAAGTTGATAACTTCTCAACCTATTGTTGTAGGATGCACCATTTCTGTGGGCTGCTCTTTCAGAGTGCCACAAGGGCCCCCTAGAACGTTTTTTAAAATATGTGCACGTGAAGGCTTTTTTTGTGCACTTTTTCAAATCCACACTGTGATAAATTTACACGCTAGTACTTTGTGTTATTTTCGAAAATCCTGTTATGGTAAGGGTTACACGCGGTTGCTTTTTTCCCTTTTATTGAGTGGGTTACAGCCCCAGGCATCTTGGGCACAATTCCACCTATGTATGCTCTGGATACCTATTTTAACAGGGTGTTGCTACTAGGGTGCTGTTGAGATAGTTCCTTCAGCAAGCTCATGCAGAGGAAGTGGTAGCCCCTGTGTGACCGGCCGAAGACTTAGTATGATGCTAGGCTCTTGGTCATATCCCCTTAAAGGAATCTATTTCTGATTCCAAGCCCTGAGCTCTACCCCGGGCCCAGGAGTTCTGGTCCTAACAGGTAAGTTTTGGAGTATGTAGCCTGGGCCTTTGGCCGTATCAGATAATGTCATTGACAGCCGTCTTTATTTCCCAGGGGCAGCTCCCATAGCTATGGTAAAATTGGTCTTTAGTGCTCAACATGGTTCTGGCAGGAACTCCCCTCAGCATGGTGGCGTGGGTATAGCGTTCCCCATAATGACCCATAGAGAATGCAGTTCTAAGTTCCCTTGAAAATGAATGTATCAGGCTGCTTATGTAACCATGGTTCCCTGAGTAGAGAATGAGACACTGCGTCCTTCAGGTTTCTTGCCATGCTTCAGACCCAAGCTTCAGTTGAAAAAGTGGATTATATGTTCTCCCGGTGACTATTTACACTATAGTCACACTGGTACTGACATCATGAGCTGTCACCAGACAACATGTTGTTGGTGTTTTTGTATGTATGCTTTAGACACGGATTACGATGAGGGTTTTCCCCATAGTGACCCCTAGAGGACACAGTGTCTTGTTCCCTACTCAGGGAACCATGGTTACATGCATACACACCATGGGTGCAGCAGGCGCAGTGATATTATGCAGCGCCTGAAAATAGTCCCAACTACAACTACACAAATTTGCTGGGGAGTACTTTCAGGTGCTGTGTAATGTCACTGTACCTGCTGCACCCATGGTATGGCAGCAAATTTCATGATTATTACGCCGGAATGAGAGTATAGTTACTAGCCATATCAGCATAGAAAATCGCAACTTTTCATTTTTCGTCGGTCTTTGTACACAATGTAACTACGGAGGAGAAATTTAATAGGAAAAATACAGAAACTCTTTGTCATTTTTGAGCAAGATGCTAACCGTCCAATCAGATTCAATCATATATGCTTACATAAGCTTAAAATGCTACCGCCAGACCCGGAGATTGGATAAATGGATTCTAAAATGGTAAAACTCAAATGTTTAACTCTAGAGGAGTTGGAAAATGAGCCTATTTAAAAAAAAAAAAAAAAAAAAAATACCATGCTCACTTTGACTTTTCTGGCTGCATTATTGAACCTGTTACGTGTTGTTTTTCGGTTTCATTGTTTTCTAGGAGTTTGTTGTGTGGACTAACTTGTGGATTACCTTGTGTTTTTGCCCTTGCCTTTAATCTTTATGTGACAAAGAATAAAGTTGCACTTGGATCTACTATTTTGTCTTTGAGATTCTGTGACAGAATAGTGCAGCCATTATGGATCCGGCAGCATGAGGGACAAAGATCTGCACCTGGAAAGATAAATCCATCTTCAAGGTCTTTAGAAACTTCAACAAATGGGGATGAAGTTCGGGCTTTGGACAAGGGCGGATTGGCTGGGTTGTCAGGATGAGGACATTAAATACATTTTTAACACCTGTCTGGGTGAATCCTTACCTAGATGGTACTGGTGAAGTCACTGGATTTCTGGAACTTCTTCAGGTACCTGCAGCTGGGAAAGGTAATTCACCACCCCCACCAAAGTCCACCTGCAGGGGCTGTTCCATTCCCACCTCCTTCATCTAGTCAAGCCTAGAATCCTTCATTCCCAAGCTCATGGGGAGGAGAAGGAGGGCAGCAAAGACTCTGGTGGGCACAAAGTCCAGTGGTCCTGGAGGACCTGTCTCTGGTGGTCTTGAGTCTGATGGTCCTGGAGGACCCAACTCCAGTGGTCCAAAGTCTCGTGGTCCTGGAGGACCCGACTCTGGTGATCTTGGAGAATCGGACTCCGGTGATTCCAAGTCAGGTGAACCTAGAGGTCCCAACTCCGGTGGTCCAAAGTCTGGTGTTTCTGGAGGACCAGACTCCAGTGGTCCTGGAAGATCAGACTCCAGTGGTCCTAAGTAAGGTGGTCTTGGAGGACCTGACTCTGGTGGTCCCAGAAGTTAGCCCACTCAGCCCACTCTCTGTCTCACTCATGATCCTTTCCCTGTCGGCTCCGCTCAGGCTCCTTGCTTTGCCAGCATCAACCAAACTCCTTGCCTTGCTGGCTACACATAAGCTTCCTGCTACATTGGCCCAGGAGCCTGTCACAGAGCTTGATCCAGTCCAGGAGTCCTCAGGGGATATCCAACATGTTGGATTTATTTGGCCCGATTTCTTCTCGTGTGTGGTGTCCCCCGAGGACAAACAATCGCGCAGCCTGTGGACTGTGGCGTGTAGGCAATCAGAAACCGAGGTGATGAGGAGGTGAGGAAGTACCGGGAAACAAAATCAAAACAACCGGCGTATATAATATAACAAATATAACAAATACAAATAAAATCGATGGGCATAACTACATCCAAAATTGCAGTCCACCAGAGTACATGGAAACGAATATATGAACGTTTATTTAAATGGTTATTAATCTGTGTAGTACGTAGCAACATTTCTATGAGAAAAAACAACAACTTACCTCCATATCATGATGTAGCAAGTATAGTCCATGCTTGCGTTGTCTCCACCTCTTTGACCATCGCCTTTTCTTGTTTTTCTTATGTTTTTTTTCCCCGTTAAAAACAAAGCACAAACTATGGCCGCTGCATCCTCTTCGTCCGACCTTGATCGTTTACTCTGAAGTCATGTTTGATATCGAGGGATTTTGCGAGATTTCGCGTCTGACCTGGGAATGCTCAGGAGTCAAATCGCTTCGTGTGTGATGTGTTGATTTTGCCGTGTGGCTGCACACCATACACTGAACGACCAAAACTGTTAGACCCGTGATTTTCTTATCGCCGTGTGTGGGTCTCTCAGGTTTGGAAAATCGGCCGACAATTTAAAAATCGTCCCGTGTGAACCAGGCCTTACACATCCCCAGGGGTACAGGAAAAAAATTCTGAGTTTTGGCATTCATTTAATTCTACCCCAACTTAAAACCAAACATGTCTTTCTGACAAGCAAAAAAACATTTCTAATATAAAAAAGGAAAATGGGAATGCCGTAAATGGTCAAATACATGATATTGTAATGAATAGTCCACTGAGGTGAGCGTAGTTATGAACCCTATGCAGCTTTTATTTACAAAGACAAAACATAATCCAAGAAGACTTGACTTGAAACAAACTTAACTTGGCATGGCATGGCATGGCATGGCATGGCATGGCATGGCATGAACAGACTTGACCATGAACAGAAACACAACTCACCAACAGCAGGTTTCAACATCAATACATGACAAGAGACAATATATAGCAAACACTATGGGTCACATGACAAGAATCAACCAGTGATTAAACAGAACTGAGAGGCACATGACAGGACAATAACCAACCAGAACACGACACATTGAACAGAAGAACCAATAGCAGGAATACAAGAGGTCAAGGGAAGCTTAACACTAACATAATAAATCAAATTACAAAATAAAATACATGAAAACAAGAACATGAAGCAAACCCCATGTAACAGATATTCAACCAACTTACCTAATCTTTTGCAGTCAAAACTGACTGCATCCACACAAGCAGCGTACATGTGATAGGATGCCCGCTGAATATGCTGCTTTAGCAAATTGCGCTGCTGATCAATGTATATTTAAAGTAGATCTTCACTTAATAGCATGAAGAGCAAATATTGACACGGACTGTACATTGAGATCGATTCAAACTCTCTTCAATTCAGACACATACCATGGGTTGGGCAAAGATACATCAAAATATATTTTAAAATAAAATACCAAATACCACATTTTAAGTGTATCAAAATAAACAACAAAATACAACAGCAACAACATGTATCAAAATAAACTACTGTATTTTTGTATTTTAAAAATACTAAACAAATACTTTTAAAAGGGAGCATGAAATTTCTTCGCAAACATTCCATCAGTTGGCATATATTTGATCTATCCCTTCACCATTACACTGACTCATTAAACAATGTTTGATTGCAACAGCTTTTCTCTGCACAAGTCATGCAATACCTCTGACATATGCAACCAGTTAACAGATCAAATATTCAAATATCCCTTATCCCTGTGATCTCCCAGATGGAGTTTAATTTTAAAGTAACCAACAGTTTAATGTTTAACAGTTTGCAAATGACTCATAATACCTAATTTAGTTACTTGGTGTTTGGTAACGAAGTGCCTACTTTGCATCAGCAACACTGATTTAATGACAAACTGATGTTGTTTGTAAACAAATTTATGGCACCTGAATTCATAGCAACAAGTTTCTAATTAATCTGAACTAATTAATCATTTGAATGTTAATCATAAATATTATAATACATTATGTGTCGGGTACGCAATGGTATGAAATAATCATGATCCTACTAAACAGCTACTTCAATTAGAGTACAATATTCAGCATTCAAACATTTATTTGTCAATCATTGGACACCTGTTTTGAAGTTGAAAACACATTTTAGCTTTTCAACAATTATTAAATGATCAATGTTTTGTTTTTAAATGTAGCCAGAAACATAATCAGAAAGTAGCAACAGAACTTGTCAAGGTGTATTAACCCAACTCCAACCACTGAATCTACTGAGAGCCATAAAAGAGTAGTGGAAACATACACATTAATAGAGTAAGAACATTTACTTATAATCCCAAAGGAGAATACTACTGAGCAGGTATTCCAAAACATTTGAAATGTTCTAACAGAAACAGCCAAATTTAAGTGTGAATGTGGGTGAAAAAGTAAGTTTGTGTGTGTGTGAGGGAGTGTATTGAATGAGTGTGTTTAGCCTGTGGACTACATTGCAGAGGTCTCTTTAGCTACTGATGGCTTTAAGCAAAAAAAGTTTCTCAGAGCGACTTAGAGTAAATGCTGCTGCTCCACACAAGTTTACCATTAGACCAATATCGTGGCATTAAAATGTTATGTTGTACAACACAGAAAGTAGCAAGCTAAAATTAACTTTGGGGCTGCTGCTCGGTATAACAGTTTTCAAGAACAATATGTTTATCTGTAAACTATTTAGCCTAGGCTACTAAAACGAACACCAAAACGTAACATGAACTGTTAAAAATTAAAGCAATTTATGCAACAAAAAAAAAATTTATGGAAAGCTGGCAGCCTGCATGTTTCTTACCTTGACCACCTTCTTCCATATGCATCAGTTTTCTGTTCTGATCTCAACAAGTCTGGGCAAACTAGCCTTGAGTAGGCACCAATCAGAGGCCGCATTTTTATGATGTCATCATGTAGACGTCTTAGAAAGTATTTTACAGTATTTTAATACTACAAAACGGAAGTATTTTGATACAAATTACGAAATAATTTTCATACATTTTCTATTCTATATTTAATTCTACAGCATACATCTTTTTTATATTTTATTCTTATATTTTTTATTGTTTACTTTTATTTCATTCTTTCATAGCTTTATTTATGTTTATTTTCACCTTTGTTGTATTCTTTAATAATTGCACTGTCCATGGAGCAGACCTGAGTCACATTTCACTGCTGGTTATGCTCTATATAATTGTGCATGTGACAAATAAAAATCTTGAATCTCTTGAATCTCTTGAATCAACCCTATCAAATAGAAATTACAAAATACAATTTCGTATTTGAAATACGTATTTGAAATACGTATTTGAAATACATGTATCATAGATACTGCCCATTGTTTTCATATAGGGTCATATGATGCAATTTAATTTTTTCCTTTCTCTTTGGGATTTTACAAGCTCTTGGTACATAAAGAAGATCTGTAAGTTGTAAAGACTGAAGTCTCAAATCCAAAGAGATATTCTTTATCAAAGTTAAGACTCTGCCACACCCCCTAAAACAGCTCATTTAAACACGCCCCCACATGTCTACGTCACTATGTGGAAATATTTCCTTAATGCCGCCCAAATGTTCATGCAAAGAAAAAAGGCTGGTTTCAGTAACTACAGTTAGTGTTAAAGCAGCCATGTCAGGCAGAAGCTGTGTGTATCTAAGAGAAAGCGAAAGCACTTCATTTGGCCTTCCAAAAAGTAGATGCATTTAGGAATCTTTAAGATTACTTACAACAGAACAGCAACACATTTTATGGATGACCGTTTCGTGAACCTAGTAGAGGAGGTCATTCTGACTTTGCTATGACAATCTGGCACTTCTGAATCAGCTACTGTAAGTATGCTATTAAGTATTTGCTATTAGGTTAAGTATTTGCTATTGAATGTTCCAATGCAGAGTTTTGCGCGTAGCTTATGTGTGTGTGTGAATGAGAGAGAGAGAGAGAGAGAGAGAGGGAGAGAGAAAGAGATGGTCACACAGAGGAGTCTTAACCATCTGTGGCTTGTGTACTGCAAACATGTACGAGCTTCATCACTGTGTCTGTCACGCCACACTGTTCTCCTTTCAGGATTGAACTGATGGTAAAACTAAGGACATTATTAACTGTCTTTACATTTATTTTGAAAGATGAAGCTCGCGAATATAAAAAGGGCCGTTACATTTCTGACGAGTGCTTGCGGTGTTCGGCCAATCACAATCCCGACAAAATCCCGCCTTGTACTCACCGAGATTAGAAAAGCTGTCATCAGTGAAATGTTGTGAACACAACAAGGATTTGTTGTACTGCTCTGGTATTGTGGTAAAAAATAAGTTTAGCCATTGGTTCTTCTGATCTTCATTCTTTGGCAGTGAAAATAAAACAAACTTGCCTTTACAATTAAAAACACACCGTCTCCTCGACATGATGCTATCACACCAACCAGAGCGTCTGTGTGGGGGGTGGGGCAGGTCAGAGTTTTGTTTCTCCAAAGACGGTAGGCGGAGATTATTATGCAAAGTGTTCCTAGTGACGTACATAGAGATGGGCAAAAGATTTGAAATCTATAATGACTTGTTTTCAGCGATTCAGAGTCGACTCGTTACTTTAGAAGCCAATAACTTTATAAATCGTGTACTTTTTGGTTTAATTACTTTGCACATTGTTTACACTGATGGACAGCTACATCATACACTGTAATACAGGTAATTTTTGATTTCCCATCTGTGTGGCTCTTTAATAACACATTCATAACTACAGCATTTTACTTCATTACTGAATTAATTAATGACCGATGTCTGGCTCATTAAGACAGTGACTTGCCGCCACCTATTGATATCTTTCAGTAACATGACCGGCTCGAAGACCTGGAGGGCAAAACATCCATAGAACTGCAGCACAAGCCTATTCATTTTTTTTTCATCTGTTTCACAGCTGCAAAAAATTATATCACCTCTCAAAAGAAAAAAATCAAAGGTATGTGAACAAAATGCAAGTTTTGGCTATTCGCAATTAATATTAAACACCTGCGGGAATATTTCAATCATTAACAGTGCGACAAACATTGTGAAAACACTTGAAGTGCCTTAATATATATTTAAAACAGTAATGTTAAAATATCAAATTCAATAATCACTATATTAATCAAGCATAGTATACATAAGCAAGCAGACGATTTCGGAATATGAACGCTATCCACTTAATGGTTCAGCGTCTTCCTTATAATGGTTCATATCGCAAACCATTTAACATGAAACTTTGCATATTGTGTTTATATTCTGGGTTCATATGCTTGCCTGTCCAAAATATACATCATCAATAAGGTGTTTACTGAATTTGTACATTAATACTAAATGCTAATTGTGTAAAAATAACTGACGGTCAGTGGAGCAAAGCTTCCTCTCGCCTTCCAGGTGGGCGTTGTGTGTGACATCACATGAAAACAATCAATTGGCAGTTTTATTAATAATTTTAAGTCTACAAGTAGGCTATCACTTCAATTTCCCAATAATTTATTGCTTTAGTTATTATATTAATAATACACTTAATGGAATGTTAAGAATATGACATAAAACATTTATTTTTTAAACAATTAATAAGGCTAGAAAATATTTCCCTCTATAAAGGTAAAAAAAAAAATGCATCTCTAAATCAATTTAAGGGGACAAATATTGTCCTTTTATAAAGAAGGTGTAACTGCAGTCTAAGTGGAAGAGACGGTGTATGCAGAAGAATGCCCCATGGGGTACGCTACTGTAAAAAATGTTTGAGAATCACTGGTGTATAGTAAATAATAGTAATAATAGTGTAATAGTAAACCATGTTAAAAATATACATTACACTTTAAAAAAATTAAAATACTTGGATAGACTTTTCAGTAACTGTGCAAATATCATTGTCTGTCAAAAAGGTCCAAATAAAATAAAATAAAATGTATATTTTCAATTATAATTATATTACATTATATTATATTAAAAATATATATAAAATCATTTAATTTGCTGTCATATGAAATTGTATATTATATTTCTGATGAATGGGATGTTGAACAAAGATGAGTTGAGGGGTATACTGTATACACAGAGCACACTCAAAAATACACACAGACAGACATGTATGCACAACCACTCACTACACACACAATGCAGTTTGTGCAGACAGCTGTGCACACATAAGTCAGTCACCAAAACCTCTCAGTGACATAATGCCATGGCACAAAGTAAGTCTCATAAGCTTTAAAGTGACATCTGAGCAACATCTATTAATATGAAGTCAAACATGACAACAGGAATGCAGTGGAACCTAGCAGTAATCACAGAAGTATTGCAAACATATGGCGTATTAAATAGCTGAAGTCAAACTCCTCACATTCCGCTTCCTTCCTGCTGTTTTGAATTATTTGAGAAAACCATTAACTTTGTATATATTACTCTGTGTTCCAGGCCTCGGGTTTTTGGAAAAACAAAAGGATCCCAAAAATTAACTTCCCACTCCAGTGTAAAATAGCTTCCTTGTCAAATTCTTCAGTCTCCAGGCAGTATCTCCAGTCTACACTATGTGACAAGCAAGAGACTTCCCGATCCAAAATCAAAAGCAAAATTGAATTTGATCTGATAGATTCAAAATAATCTGGTTGTCTTGGTGACGGATGTGAAAATCAGAAGCAGGGGAGTCAGAAAGGGTTGATATCAGCAGAGAACTGGACAGACTGTCATTCCTGGCATAATCAGTTTTTAGCTGTCACACTGCACACACACTCCCAAACATGCATACATGTAGAACACATGGGCTACAGCAAAGGTGATGCTCTGATGTCACGGGTTGGAAACAAAAATTAATCATCACCAAAAAATTATCATTTTGTCAGGAATTTCTCCCACGGTCTCAAACTCAATACAAGGCTCATATGCATTTAGCAGCTCTGAATGAGAGAATTGGTGTAGCAATAACAAGATATTCAGCAAGTTATCCAAAGTGTTCATGAAATTGACCAAATCAACCTCAGCCCAATATGATGTAAATGCATCCCTGAAAATGTACTGGCAACAAATGCATTAAATAATGATGAGATTTATGGGGAAGGAAAATGGAAAGAAACCCTGAATGCAGAATGGCCCCTGAGCAATGAAAGTGCAAATGTATTCAATGTAAACTACTTGACATTCATCTATTGAAAGACAGACAGATCACCATGCAAGTCTGTGTGTGTGTGTGTGTGTGTGTGTGAGAAAGAAAGTGTGTTTTTATGTGTGGGTGGCTGAGCAGTGGGGGATGATTACATTTGGTGTTGGAATCTTTTTTTTTTTTTTTTTTTTGATGTTACAGAGCTCATCAAAAATAGGATGAGGGTGAAACAGAAGAAAAAGGAAGGAGAGAATAAATTTGAATGTATGATATGATGTATTCAGCCTGATGCAGCGATGATACCTCACCCACACCCTGCAGGTGAGATGCATACGATGTTTCACTGGATTAAGACGCTGTCAGTGTGAAAACATGACCCTACATAATGTCTCTGCGGCAGCATTCGGGCATTCTGTGATTTCACAGTGAAATTTTGACTGTCAGTGATTGAGCGCTAAAATGCTGATCCTGCTAATTCTCCTCAAAGACACTGGAAGAATTCATAAGCAATGCTTAATGCTCACTTCAAAAGTCTGTGGAGTGTATAAAACAGGAATCTAGTCAAATATTCACTACTGGGCAGAAAACTAAAGGTAACTTTTTCAATATTAAGAAGTCGTCATTAAAAATACATATTGATTGATTGCTAATCTGAATAGCCTATTATGTTTTTTGCCCTGGTATAATGGTCAAGATAAGCAATGCATAATATTATGATTACCTGATCATATGAATATTCTCTACAATACAATGTAATATTAATAATAAATAAGAATTAAAAATAGTACTAAAATTAGGTGTGTGTGTATATTTATATAAATATTTACAGTATGTGTGTCTATATATATATATATATATATATATATATATATATATATATATATATATATATATATATATATATATATATATATATATATATATATATTTATGTATATAGACACACCAAATTATAATATTATTTCTTTTCTACTCAAAGACACCGGAAGAATTCATAAGCAATGCTCACTTTAAAAGTCTGTGGAGTGTATGAAGCATGGAGATGTATAGCTCTATATAGCTTATTGCACATGGTGTTGTAAAGCCAAAATTTCAATTAAAATTACTGATTTATTTTTTAGTGATTTATTACTGAAAGCAATTTATACTAGCGTTCCTAGTCATGATATTTTAAATGTGCATATTTATTATCTTTATACTTCCAAAAAACACTTACAGAGAACAAATACAAGGCTCCTGAAGTCTTTTTTTTTTAATCTTTCTAGGGCAGTGGTTCCCAACCTTTTTCAACTCGCGGCCCACACAACCAAACACATATGTTTGCGTGGCCCACTTCAAAAAAATTAACTGACCCCGCTATTGTTGGGTTAATAACTTAGTACTCCGAGGCTAGATTTTAAACTGTATTTATTGAATAAACTAGGGCTGTGCGATATGGACAAACAAAAAAAAAAAAAAAAAACTATCGCGATTTTTTTTATCAATTTTGCAATTGTGACACACATCGATATGCTTTTACAGTCATAAATGCATTCAGGATTAATTTGAAACATATTTCAACAAGAAAACCAATCAGAGCTTTATCAAAAAGTCATCTCTAGAACAGACATAAGTCAAAATTATCACTAGGCTATAGTGAAGATGTAAAAAAAATGTATAGACTTGTGGCAAAAAAAAAAAAATCCTGTATACAGGAACTTTTTTTTCTTTTTTGCCATGCATTGTTCATAGAGCTCATTAATTGTAGCGGTGCCTCAGGTGTTTGCAGTGTATGCGGTCAGTAGTGAGAGCGCATAAATATAACGCGAAAGCACATTAAAATAATGCACGAGTGCGAATCTCTCTGTTCGCAGCAGATTTCCTTTGCTCTGTCACAAAACCAGTCGTGCTTGCTCAGATACACACTGCTTTGCGAGGAGAGAGTGTGCACACTTAAAACGTGTCTCCTCTCACTTAAACTGCATCCTGTTCACTAACAAATTCACTCTATGCTCATGTGTTAGACATGAATTATCGCACGTTTTTATTTCTAACCTTTTACCGCAGTGAGAACGCTCTGATCCGTCAACATTGGCTCAGAAAAAAGGCGCATCACAGACAGTGTGTGAACCTGGAGTTAGGCATATGCCCAGTCTCTGTTCTCGCGCTAGGCACAATGCATTCTGATGGGATCGGATACGGGAGGTCAGGGCCGCGGAAAATTGTGGTATAAAGCGATTTAGAAATCGCGCACGCTCAAATCGTGATTTTAGGACGTTTTCTTTTAATCGCACAGCCCTAGAATGGACTGGAAATGAACAGAAAATAATTGGCGGCCCACCTGCAATACCACCGCGGCCCACTAGGGGGCCGCGGACCACAGGTTGAAAACCACTGTTCTAGGGGTTTTCTGTCATTTCCCAGGCAGCACCAATGAATTTTTAATACCTTCCTCTGCTTTGCACAATTTAAAAAATAGGATTTCATAAAAAGCAATAGTTTAAAATCTGCTGCTTCTTAAAAACGAATGTGTGAATGTTTATAATTTATTTATAAAAAAAAAAAAAAGTTTTTGTGAGTGTGCGAGTGAATGCGCTTATGAAACATCATCTGGCTATATCTTGAAGATATTATATGTACAGTTTAAGATCACAGGTATGCTGTAAAAATGTTTTGTAAGGTAACCTAAAAAATGTGCTTCACACAGTAATATTTAAAGTAACTGGTTTCATTTGAGCCAAAAATATTACTCAATATGACTGAATCAGCCTGAATACTTCACGTTACACTGAAAGTCATTTTTAAAGATTCGATCACGTAAAAATAACTATTTAAGGTAAAAACTGCACAAATCCACCGTGAGTGTATGAGTGTAGTGTGTACTAGATATAGATTTGTGACTACATACATATATTCTCACAAAACTGCACAGTGCATGGGGGAAGGTTGTACATTTTTATGGGGGAAGGGTGTGTGTGTGAGGGGGTTGTTTGAATGTACTTAATAGGTAATACAGTGGGGGATGGGAGGTTGACATTCAGGAGATGCCTGTTTCTGAGGTAAAGTTATGATTCCAAGTATCCAGCACTGGCACGTGCTTACTCTCTCTCCAGTACACAAGAGACAAAACAATAGGCAATCAGAGTAACCATTGCTCACACAATTATAACAAAAAATCCTCCTGACACACACAACTTCCTATGAGCAAACTGGATATAGCCTACACTCGTTTGCAACTATAAAAAGAATCTGCATCGTTGTTCAACCATGTTCAAACTCTAGCACATGTGACTCTCGATAAACGTGCGCTTTAAAAAATCACCTAAATCACTGAACTCTGAAGAACTTCGGCTGTGAGGAAGTTGGTTTAACACTGCTGGTTATATTTGTAGCTATCAGATGTTTCACATTGTGAAATCCCATTGATTTTTGGTTCTGTGTACATCCGCTGAAATAACATATCGACTAAAATGGAACTTCCCCATGGACACAACCTCCAACCAAACAACCTTCCCAACCGAAAGCCTCATCCACAAATAGTTCGGCTGCGTTTGGGGAGGAAAATTGAACAAATTCTTCAACTAATATCCTAGTCGTCCTGCATTGTTCACCTCTTGTTCTACATTTGGAAAATTAACACTGTGTCAGCCAATTGAAATAAGTCTATTTATGATGTGGTAGCTGAGTGCTAGTCTGCCAACACAATGCTTCAAATGCCAGCTGATACTCAAAGGTTAATGGAATAGAAACCTCATTGTACATTTATTCACCCGATGTGGGCACCATATTGTTCTTTAACAAAATGTCAGCATAACTCAAATGTTAATGATTTCTAAAATTTCTTCAGCTCTGAATTTGTCTGATACTGTCTTCATCAGGCTACCTGTTCGGTGTACAATACTTCATATGAGATTCATACAGACCAAGTGGCAACTGTTAAACTCAACTTTTGTGACTTGGAAGCAGATGTTAGGGTATTGTATGTTCTATCTTTTCAATAATATAAGAATAAAGGCAGATTTTATGGCTGACAATGTCATGAAGCTAGATTTTTTTGGGCTGCCAGTCACACATTGTTCAGAGATTAACAGCCTTTGAAAAAAATGCTGACATGACTTTGACCACAAAAAAGCGAGCTGTTGTGTGCACTAGCATTCAACGTTCAACGGGCCGTATCCAAACAGAACCAGAGCAGACTTTTTTTTACTGTGGCTTTTGATGCAGAAAGACCACTGTAATGATCAATTCTGATTTGGTACATTCGTCGGCAAAAACATTATACCGACGGGAGCACTGTGTATCTCTATCATCATCAACCTCGCCATCATCATCATAATCATCGATGAGAAAAGATGAATAATGCCAGTTTCTCCAATGGAACTGACAAGAAATAGGACCACCTGCCCCTCCTTTACTTCCATTTGTCTGAGGAAAACATTTCCAGCCGAAAACATTATGCTCTGTCATGGATGGCATTGTTTTTGTGTTCCTTAACAAATGAAAAAGAGAGGGAAGATAGATAGATAGATAGATAGATAGATAGATAGATAGATAGATAGATAGATAGATAGATAGATAGATAGATAGATAGATAGATTTCATCTGGTGAAATTTTGCAAAACCCAGTGCACAATGTCTCAAAGAATGCATATCTTGAATTCTAAGAGCAAAAACAGAATCCAGAATAGCTCAAGCCAATCTTACGTCTGTGCACAGAGCTGCTTAATAGACTGTGTGCTGAGGTCTGGAGCGAGTAGTGAAGCCTGTCAGCTCTCTATTTTAATTCTGTTTTAATTCAAAGCTGCTTTGGTTGGAGCTGCTAAGAAAAGGACTAGGTTCATCTTCACTGATTATACATTTCTTAAGCTTTTGAGATGTTGCTTCTGGTACAACGGAATAAACTATTTCAGAAGCTATTATTGATAGTCTTTGTTTTTGAAAGGCAGTTGCCCTATATTTATACATTAAAAAATAAAAATGAATAAATAAGTAATTATAAAAAAGATTTACAACATATCTGAATGTTTTGATTGGTTATTTGGGGGAATCAGCTGCCTTATCTATATCAAAATAAAGCAATGTGAAAAAAAACTTACCTATAGACCTTGAGAAAATAGATTCCTTCACAAGCAGAATAAATATCATATTTATGGTCAGTGTTGGGTAAATTAGTTCTGAAATATGGCTGTATATACAACTTAGGAATCAGTGTCCTCATCTTTAAGAATACATACTTTTCAAAACATATGCCATCAAATGTTTTTCTTGTGAGAGGTGCAGAGTGGAGGAGCAGCAAATGGGGAGGGAGAAATGAAAAACCAGGAGTGGATGTTTTTGACGGCAAGGAGGGCTCAACTGGAACATATTCCTTTTCTTGAAGGCTAATATCTTAAACATACACGTTTCCAATTTTCTTAGGATTGCCACAATTGTAGACCACTGGTTTTTAGACTACCTTTTTGAGTGTCCTCATAGTGTTGATACATTAAAACAATTAACTGTGATTAATTTGATGACTCCATAACTTTTAAAAACAGCATGTTGTTCAGTCAGATGGCCGGTTTACATGCTTTACTTCCTCAGGTTCCAGAGTTTAACTTGTAAACTGTATGTGAAGTTAAAGTTAAAAGATTGAATACTGTTTTAAATAACTGAATTCATCTTGGGGTCCAATTTGGAAGTTTGCTGAGGCCACCTTATGTTATGTGAACCAAATTTAAACCGCTGCTGTAGACTCTCGGTTATCATTTTAATACATTCTAAAGACACTCCTGTCAAAAATGTGCTCGTATTGAAGAGCGATACTGGCACAGCTAAACGGAATCTTCCGTCACCATATGTAAGACAGTATCATACGCAAAGTGATGCAAATCCTGTGCGCTGGAGCGCACTTCACAGCGCCCCCTGTGGCCGCTCCGCGCTAGCGCCGCGTGTCTTGCGACTCTTTTGTGTGTGAACATTGGTAAAGCGCTCCCTTCTCTCCATAGAGCAGTTACACTGAGCCACAGCTGCACCAAGAAGATACACATCTCTACTCACAGCAGTCAACACAGACTCACCAAATGCTCTTGTTCTCTCCAAACCTGAGCGCTTGTTTCCGCGGTATCTCTCTATTGTAAGACGACTGAGGTAGAGGTTCATATAAAAGTTTTTGCGAAAACCGCGGAACGGATGTGAGGCTCTTTCAGTCTTCACTTTGCACCTTCTTCTCTTATTTGCGTTGCGATCTCTGAGTAAGCGAGGAACACGATTTCTAGTGGAAAGGCAATAGGGACCGGTTAATGTTTTTACTGAAATGGACGTGAGATTTTATCCTCAACCTCCGCCACCATCAGCAACAGATCCTTCCCGACTGGGACAGTCACACTATTCGGACTCTCCGTATTGCAATAAGGTAAAGCTTCATTTTATGATGCATGATATTTTATGATGTGGATCTTCTTGAACGTGTTTTGTCTCGCTGAACTTGAATGAAGACTGTTGAGGACTTGTCCAAAGTTTGCGCTTCACTCGACTGTCACAGAGAGAGTCGGAGAAAGTCGGAGCGATTGAGCGCGATGCCACACATTTATTATCTGTTTACTTTTCCCTCACTATAAATGTTTATATGTTTAACTCTCAGACGCACACATCAGCGTTTTCACGTGCCTTTTACGTCGCGAACTTAAAAACGCTGTTTCGGGTTGTCATAGAAACCGCGCGCGGATTGTAAATAACATGCAAATAATAATAAAACGCACTATTTAAGTTGGCAACAAAAAGTAGCGCGCGCTTGCTTCAATACACCTGCTCTTCATCACAGCCACAAACTCATGGACATCAACAAACTATCCTTTACACAACACGCGCAAACAAATAGTGTGTGTAGTGTGAATGCTCATAATACGGTTCACATCATATTTATGTTTTGTACTTTAAACCTACGGCATTAATTTATCCTCCAAGTCCCCGAGGAACATTAGAGATATGTGAGGTTTTATATTCCTCTATTTCTCCTAATGATGGTGCTGTTTACTGTGTGTGTGCAGTGCATGTGCGCAGGATAAAGAGAGATGGGGAAGAGAGCGGGAGTGTGTGTGTCTCTCTCTCTGTGTGTGTGTGTGTGTGTGTCTTAATGAGGAGGGGGTAGGGTTACTGTGGGGTGATATAGAGGGGGTTGGGGTTGTATTATTCCTTTCAGTGCTTCTTGATTCACTGCCATAGGTCTCATATCCATGTCTAAGTGCAGTCACATACACAGTGAAATGTTTTATGGATGAATCACATTTTTAGTGACAGATCTAAAGCAAAATCCTTGAAAGCCCAATTTCATTGCATTGTTTCAGTCATTCATTTGTTAGATGTAATTTTGATGTGCAGCAGTAAATTGTTAATATCTTTGCTGAGTTTATAAAACCAGAGAGGAGAGAAAAGAGGTTGGCGGGGGTAGGGAGGAAAGGAAGAGGGAGGGAAGGAGGGGAAGGGCTTTCAGATATAATCTATATAGTGTAATTTTACTGCAGTGGCAAGTCAACTCCACTCGAGATTTTTCATTTTAGCAGTTCGGAAAGAGAGGGAGGAGGGGAGCTGAAGTTGGAAGAGTGAGAAAGAGAGAAAGAGATGGTTGGGGAGGGGGGGGGGTACACAGCAGAGCAAACAAGTGAGATTGTGACAGTGGTGTGTGGTATCTACAGAACAAATAGACAGAAATTGATGGTATGTGGCTAAACGGGGGTCACGCTGCCAGTGGGACTGATTCAGTCTGTGCACAAAGCCCCCCATCTGATTACCTGCTCTCCTCAGATCCCAGAAGACCACACTCTTTCTGTGTGATGTGGACAGATAGATATAAAAACAAGCACTGTATTTTTATTCATACACTATGGATTTTAGTTCCGAGCCTCGGAGACATGTGCTGGTTTAAAAGCGTTCAGTTGCAGTGCACTTTGTTGTGGATTTTCTGCAGTTCAGCAAAACGTGTAAATGCAGGAAAGTCTGTGTTTGTCTAGCACTATGCTTTTAGTGCCGTGAAAGGTACATGTTTCTAGTCTGAAGTCTGAACAAAATTGAAGCAACTTTGAACACACTAATGCTCCACACTTCCTGCGCCATACAGTTCGGTTCTTATCGCCCTGTGCTTATCGTTCTACCTCCTCTGGCATTTTTGTCACAAGACACTGTGGCGGTTTGCTGAGAAAGTGTTTGGCAAGCAAATAAATGCAAAAGCAATTAAATTTGAATTTGAAGACCACGTAGAGGACTCTTTGAATCTGAATCTGCACCTCAGATGTGTGCTTTAATACACAAGCGCTGCTGTTAAGGAAGTCAAGAGTGGTCTTGAGGGCGACTCAAGAGAGAGAGAGAGAGAGTGTGGCATCATGGGTAGGATTGGATTACAGTCTGTTTGGGATTATGAAAGCCGGCAAAGATGCAGCCCCTGACCATTAATGGCCAACAAAACTACTCCGCTCAAGCCGACCTATATCAAAGTCAATGATTTATTTCATGCCTAATGACTTTCAGCTGGTGCTCAAGTCGCTGCTTTAATGGAGTTTGCAGGCTCGAAGTTATTACGGCCAATGAGATAATGCAAGCAAGCTGTTAACACTACGCATGACTCATTGTCTTGTAAGTCCGTCGTTGATGTGGTTTTAAGGAGTGGTGAGATCTTGTATGTTCCCAGATTTCACAGGTTTTGCTTGTTTACAGTCTACAATCTCGTGTGCTGTCAAGTCTTAGGATAGCAGAAGCCTGATCTAACTAATTGGGTATTGTATACATCCCTACAAGTAGTGTAGAAAACAGTTGTAAATTAAATATGTTCTACAAAAAAAAAAAAAAAAAAAAAAATACTATTTCAGTTTTACTACTTTAAAGATTCATGCTTAGTTAACAACAGTAAATTAGTAAATTCTACACTAATTTTCTACACATTCAATGTTTGAATGAATTTGGCTGATACAAGAGAGTAGAATTGCCGGTGCATTTAAAGCAACAGCAAAGAATAGAGTTGGTGGGCAGAACAGGCCAATTAATTTTTATTGACATACATTTTTTAAAACCCAGCGAACATATGGCTTTAGTTTTTACATTCTGTCTCAAGACAGACACCAATGAACATTTGTCCGTGGAAAACCTGCGAGTTTAAATCCAGGCTCTTTTGATTACAATTATGGGCAAGAGTCTCCTGAATCTTCTGTCTGTGGTTTTGATGTCTTTGTAAAAATCTTAGTACATTCCTGCTCTTAAGGAGATTACATTAAAAACGGATGAGAAATTAGATATCTCAGATATGTATTGGTGTCATGGGCCATGCTCTGTAATATAAAGTCTGCTGTGTGTGTGTGTGTGTGTGTGTGTGTTTAGCCACAGGCATTTTCAATTAAGTAGAAATTACTGAGATCTTTGGTGGTCCTGGATGTCAGAGGGTCCCAGGATGTCGACCCTGACATAATACGCTGTCCTTTGTGTTTGTTAGTCAAGAGCGGTACTCAAACCTCACTCTAAAACTTACTACCCCCCCCCCCCCAAGTCCTTCTACATCTCCAGCTGCAATGATCATTACACGCATGTGCATTTTAAACAAAGGAGCAAGCAGACTTATCATCTGAGCACTGAAAGTAGAAGCTGATTTGACTCGGAGAGAAGGAGAGAGGCGCTTGCACTGGTAATCTCTGTTTACCAGGTCACTGCTTCTCAGAAAGAGTGATGCGATGACAGGGTGAGACTGAGTGGGCATTTCATCCGTGCCCCCCTCCAGCCTCGGCCTTTAGAGCACTGATCAAACCACACTCCTAAATGTGAGAGGAAATCAATGCGTGCAGCAGTCTGTTTTTATTTGATGTTGTATCGTTCATGTGATATCATAATGGTAAGTGGTTTGGTGCACAAAACTCTGAATTTTTTTATTGTTCTTGGTGGAAACTGAAGTATATAATGTAAGAATCATGTTATCAGAATGGTATTTGTTACTGTCACTGTGCACTTTCTATATATTAATATTTACTTAAGCTTGTGATAAACTTTGGATATATTATAAAGGTATAAAACTGATTTTAAATACTAAGCTAGGTCTGTATGAACGTTATGAGTTAAATAAATACACAGTTTTTACTGTTACCTAGAATCCACAACTGCTTTAAAATGTACAGATTTTTTAACCATTAGAGACAGAACTATTAGATATTTGGTAAACTGTCATAAAAATGAACTTAGCATGAAAATAGCTTCAAACTGTGCTTTCCACCACTGGATGTCTTAAAAGAATTGATCTTTATTTATTTATTTGTTTCTTCTTTTAAATATTTAATTTTCCTCGTTTTATTGTTGTATCGCACAAAATAGATTTTAAACTGTATCTATACCTAAATCTTTTTAACGTGATTTGAAAAATAAAAAAAATAAATAAAAAATTCATATTAGATTAATAAAGTAAAATGTTGATAAAATATTTAATTTATTGATCACTCAACATTTCCAGATTTTCTGATCATTTGTTGAATTTTTTTTTATGAAAGTGCCATGTATCGTCATGAAATATAAAGTTTAAAAAAATGTAAGACAAAAACTGTATTCCTGGTTTGGGTTTTGCTGAATTATATGCATTATTAAAAGTTATGTGGGATGTCAGTATACCTAGATAGGTGTTAAGTGTAGCATTTAGGGCTTTAACACCTTCATGTTTGAATAGTTTTGAAAGCATTTTACTGTAACTCCCAAACTGGCTCGCTCTCCTGCTTTAAACAAAGATTTCCTTCCACTGAGAGATATCTGGGAGTTTTTCCTATGTCAACAGCATATGTCAACACTACACTGGCCGGTCACACATGGGTGGATTGTCATAAATGTGAGATGTTGACATAGGCTGCGATCTTTGCTCATGTTGTGCCCAGGTGAAGCTCCAAGCACAACAGCACAAAGAAGTGCTGCACATCACTGATGTGATATTGTTTTCCTCATTCCAGCCACACTTGACAGATATCTTTGCAAAAGATTGACATTTTTTAATGTCTATGTTAAGCCTGAACATTTAATATTTCTAGTAGCTTCTTACTGTTATCTTGGCAGCAGGTGCTAAACCAATTGTCAGTTAATAAACTAAAATGTACACTTGCTGAAAGAAAAAAAACCAAACACAGCGAGATCCAATTATTGTCTCGTCTCCACAATATCCATATATTGTCATTTAAGGTCAACTTAATTGCATCCAAATTTGGCTTTGCTGGTAACAAAAGCCATTAGTGTTTGAGTTCCTGTTCAGTGGCTAGCTGGCACGGTTCACTGGCTACTGTCAAAAAGGATTTGCTTCTGATTGACAGCCTCACTGGAATGTGAATAGAGTTTTTAATTGCATATCATGTGTGCATATCTAAAGAGACAGGCTCTGTGGCTCAGGCTACTGTTCATTACCACTCTACAGGTCAACGTACAACTCAACTACACAATCATAAACACAAACACACATTCATTATATAAGAGCATTTTACATGTGGGCTGTTTCATCTCACTTCCTTCCATTATGTGGTAGAAAATCTGCTCCGTTTGTTTGCTTTGACTTTATGGACATGTCCACGTGTAATTTTCCTGGATGTGGATATTAAATACATAATATACTGTCCAAACACTTACACAGAACTTTAGCACAGCACCAGTTTATTTGCAGACCATAAATGACACTGTCTATCAGAGACTCTCTATCGTTCTTTATCATAAAACGCCACATTTCTTTTGGCATCTAATACCTGGATAACAGATGTGACTGATCCTGTTCCTTAAAAAAAAGAAAAGAAAAAGAACACCATAATAGTATCATTAATGCAGTCATATGACTTCTATGCGATATTTACAGTCACTTTGACCAATAGTGAAGTTGTTCTTCACAGAAAAAAAAAAGAAAACTTTTGTTCCTCTTCATTCTGCATATCTGAAATCAGTGTGTCACATTTGGTTATGAATTTATCCAGGTTTCCAATAAACGGGTTACATTTATTTTCAACAAACTATTGCTGGTCTGCTGGTTCTCCACTGGATATCACTGATAATGTTAATGCATACGGGGTCTCAAGGGATGCAAGGTGGTTCACAGAAAATTTCAGAAAAAAAAGATAAAAAATAAAAGGACCAATATTTATTGTAAGAAAAAAAAAATTGTCAATTTGTGTTTGTATTTTCTGTGTCATACTTTAAGAATTAATTTTGCTTTTAGTACAATGATAATATATATCAGGTCAGGAGCCCAGACAGCTATATATTTGATGTAGTTTGAAATATGAAAAAATAAATAAAAATAAAAATAATATATATATATATATATATATATGTATATATATATATATATATATATATATATATATATTAGGGGTGTAACGGTTCACAAAATTCACGGTTCGGTTCGATACGATACACTGATGTCACGGTTCGGTTCGGTTCGGTTCGATACGTTTTAGATACAGCAAAATGTAAAAACATCTCAACTTTTCAGAATGCCGCAAGCGCACCGCGGGTCATGTGACAAGAACTAACCAATCAGCTTCATCCTTTCCCGTAACAACGTTGAGAGCTCAGCCAAGATGAAGGATCAGCTGATCATAGTTGTATATGGATTGCAATTTTGAAATAAATTTAGTAGCAGAGCTACTGCAAGCGATTTTTAGAGCTGCAAATCCATTTATCCTTCGCTGAAATTTCCGCGTCTCATGGAGAGAGCACGTCATTGTTGCTTAGCAAAGACAGACGCCTCATGAGCGCTTCTGCCCAAGCGCTTTGGAAAGGAGGAGAAAGACGCGCTTAGCGTTTTCCATGCGTTTTTAGGCACGATATGTGAACGGCCCCTAAGGCGCTCGCTCACTCAGCACGCGCTGAAGGCTCGTTGCAAAATGTCGAATGCCTTTAACAGACCAGAAATATAAGATCCTAAAATAACCAACAGGTCTGGTGTTTGGGTTGGATTCCCTGTAAGCTATAGTTTCTAAATGCTGCAGGGATAGTTTGCTGCGTGCATGTTTCTCCTTTTTTTCGTCTTTTCCCAGATAGTACTGACGCATATATCCCAGATATTCCCGCTGGTGGTGTTTTTTTTTTTTTTTTTTTTATTCCCGCTGGTGTACCCTGTCATGTTGCAGATGCGACATACCGTTGTTTTTTTATCCACCACTCTCTTGCCATCACCATTATAGCTTAAAGGGAATCCAAAGTGCACCCAAACACCAGACCTGTTGGTTATTGGAGGATCTTCTCATTTCTAGTCTGTTAAACGCATTGGCTATTTTGCAACGAGCCTTCAGCGCGTACTGAGTGAGCGAGCGCCTGCTGAGTAGCCTAACATAAACATATAAGATGGTGTTTTTTTCTTCTTCGGGAGTGTCAGGGGCGTTGCCTGTTACGTTGTTTGGGTTATTGGGCTACCTTGTTGAACGCATATCATTATATTTCTCTCTCTCTCTCTCTTTTTTTTTTTTTTTCAAATATAATTAATTACTCCAACGAACCGTTCGGTATACATAATGCGTACCGCGTACCGAACCGAAAGCGTCGTACCGAACGGTTCAATACGAATACGCGTATCGTTACACCCCTAATATATATATAAATCACATTTCAAACTACATCAAATATATATATATATATAGCTGTCTGGGCTCCTGACCTGGGGCCTTTGGCTTTAAAAAGTTTGAAATCCTATGGTTTGTTTCTTTGTTTGTGTATGTTACAGGCATTTTTCTTACACATTTCTTGTTCTTATTTAATGTAGTTCCAGGCTTGTGTAGCCCTCATCAGTTCACCACAGTGAGGTGTACAGTGAATAAAAGAGTGCTGGCACTGGATCGTTACTTTGAATCTGGAAAGAATAAGTGTAATCAGCACACCTCTAGTCCAGGATGATTGCCGGTCATGATCTCCAAGCCCACAGAAGTGTTGTTAATTATGCTGGAAGAATGATTATTGTTGTCACTGCTCGTTCCAGAGACCCAGAGGGCCAAACCTGCAAAACAGATTCGAGGAAAAATAATGTAGTGTCTGCAATCATCCTAGGTGGTTTGGGAAATCTATCAGTAATGCATTTAAATGCAAAAATGACAAATTAAGATCTGCATGAGTGGAGTATGTTGTAAAGAAGCTAAGAGACCTGCGCTGAAGTGCTAAGTACACACTTTTGTGTGTGGGCATAAAAAGAGGGAATTTAGCTTGCTTGGTATGTTCCATTTTTTTCTTTGTCACTGTGGAAAATGCAAGGCCGTAAACACGAGCCTTCTAGTGTTCAGTTGCTTTTTACGGCCTTGAATTTTAGTGACATGTTTACGTCGTCTGCGTCTGTGTTTACGATGCTAGTCGTCAGTCCCAGTTCAGCCCTCTCCAATCTTTGAATCTGCCTCGCATGTAATTCAAACAAATGTGACATAGCGTTGCAGCCATGTTTGTTACAGAATAAGATTATTTTCTCAATATAATTAGCTTCCTTCTCCAGTAGCATATCAGCAAATGCAGTGTGATGCAGAAAATGCCAAAAGATCAACTCATTAAGTAGCTGAACATAATGATCAGAAAATCTGGACATGTGTTCGCTTTATTTTGGCTGGGGGAATCGTTTTTCTTTTTTTTTTTTTTTTTGAGCCTCCATGCGTGTCGAGAAAACTCTGGCACAAATCTGTGATTGCAATTCATTGGAGGCATCTCATTTTTTGGGTCTGCTTTGCCCAATGACAGTCTACATATGAATAGCTGATTAGGCTCCCAGTTTGAGGAAACATCCAAACAGATGGCTCTGTGAAAACCAATCCAGAATAGCTTAATTGTTTGGTTTAATCTCACTATGAAACATATTGCAATCATTTTCACATAAAGGCTTTTTTTTCCGCGGACTGTAATGAATTTTATGGTGCTGATCCAGGATTTTTGGAGCAGCCTGAAAATATCCCAAACATCCTCTTTTGCCATTGGTCCAATTGTTAATATCTTCAAAGGACTCTCATCATAATAATTCATTTTCCTTTGTTTGTGGTTTTTGAGTGCGCGTGTCATCAACACAAAAGGCACGTAATACACCGCTTATTTGATTCACAAAGTCTTCCGTTTTATTTCACGGCATGTGCGTGGTTTCAATGAGTCCAGCATCTGTTTAACACATTTGTGTGTTTGTTTGCATTCTTGGTGTGTTATTCTGACCGCAATAATAGTGCCAGCGCTGCTCTCTATTGTGTGGTGCTGTTGCGTGGAGGGACTTCACGCTCACGGCAGCTTTGTGAAGGAGCACACCCTGGCCTTTGTGGGCCCATCTGTAGATGAACTAATGGCCTGTTGCATTTCCCCTCATTCAGCTCCATCTTTGGTGTTTAAGTGGCACCTGTCAGCCTTTTGATGCCTGGTCTTCTGTTCTCCTGTGATCAGGAAGGACACGTTACGAGTTCCTGATCGCTGTCCTGTGACAAGTGTGAGATCATGTTTCAGCGGCTATAGAACAGGTGGGCCCCACACCTTTCTCCTCTGGAACATAATCATCAAAATGGACTCCACGCTCTGAAGCTTATCATTAGCTGTAATCAAAACCTATAAGCGCAAAAAATAGAGTGGTGTGCAGAACATCAATACTGCACTAATCGGGATGTCGTTTTAGCGTGATGTGAGCATTCTGATGCCTTGGTTTACGTTATTAAATGACACTGATGAACACAACCGTTCGTTCATTAAGATTTTTTGGGGAGATATACTTTTGTTCAGCAGAGATGAAACTGTTCTTCTGAACTTTCTTTTCATCAAAGAATCCTGGAGAGAATGTCCTGGAGTGGAGATAATGTCATGGCAATATTAGTCAGCGACTGTTTTCAACATTGATAATAATAAGAAATGGTTCTTGAGCAGCAAATTAGCATATTATAATGATTTCTAAAGGATCATTGTACACTGAAGAATGGAGTAATGGCTGCGGGAGATTCAGCTGTGCCATCAGAGGAAAAAAATACAAATTAAAATGGAAAATAATTAAATGGTATTATCTTTACTGTATTCTTTTATCAAATAAATGCAGCCTTGGTGAGCATTAGAGACTCAAAAACACCAAAATATTTTACCACCCTCAAACATTTTGAATGGTAATGTATCTGATTGAAAGATTTTTAAATGAAGTCTTTCATTTGCTCACTATAATGTGAAATATGTATTTTGTAAATTAGATTCAGCTGTGAAAAGGAATTTAGTGCTTTAACAGAATTTTTATAATTGAAAACATCCTTCATTAAATTGAGAATGGCTTTTAAATTAAGTTCATTTTTTTTTTTTTTTTACTGAATTTAAATTGACATAGCCATTAGCTATTTTTATTGCAATTGTCATTGATTGGAAAGTAAGAAAGTAAAATTCAAATAAAAGGAAACAAAAAAAAACATAATCTAACTAGACAACCAGATTTGTCAAGACAGGATTTGATTATTGACTTTGATTATTGACTAGATAGATAGATAGATAGATACATAGATACACAGATACATAGATTGTGAGTTATCTCATCACAATCATGCGATTAATTGTGATTAAACATTTTAATTGATTGTCAGCCCTACTTCAAGTACATCATTCTGCACTCTAGATGTGCATTAGTGCTGCATGTTGCTTCAAGCGTATCATTCTGCACCCTATATGTGCATAAGTGCTGCAACTCCACGTTGCTTCATATGCACCATTCTGCACCTTGGATGTGAATAAGAGCTTTACGCCGCACTGTTTTAAGTGTTTTACACTATCAAAGTTTTACACAAAGAACGATTTTTAGAAGCCTTTCTTTTTTTTCATAATTTCTATCTTATTTAAATTCATTTGTTTTGTAAGAATACAAACAGAATAAACATGCTTAAATTATACAATTTTCAAGATATTGTGATTGCTGCTAAATTATACAGTCAGCTAGTTTAATTTCATAGCTTATATATTTTTATTCAAATGTAGTTTTTCTCCGTAATGAGGAAGTGAGTATTTAGTGGATTATGTTTAACAAAGGGTTTAAAAAAAAGAGTGACCATTAGTTCCACAAACACAGTATGGATATTCTGTAGTGGTGTAGAAAAAAAAATAGCTCTGGAGTTGGATCGGTTTTAGCTGATTCTAAGAATTTGGAATACTCTTTGTAATCTTACACCGCAAAATAATAACTCAGAAAAGATTAAAAGATAACATCATAATTATTTACTGGACCTTAAAAGTAATCACAGTTATGTAGTGAAAGCCATAAAAAAACAGACAATCGCGATAATCGGCATAATCGGCAAAGCACAAAAACAGATTAATCACAATAACCCTGACTACTTTTAGACAATTAATTGTCAGCCAAATTTCATAACTATGACAGCCCTACTGCTTAGGACTTTTTCTAATAAGTTGGCTTTATGTGTATATTGTACTATTGACATTTCCTCTACTTGCAAAATTTAAGAGCAAGAAAAAAAGATGTGTTCAACAAACATCCCTTTTATTTTTTTATTTTTTGTCCTTACTGCGAGCAGCTGTGTTTGAGGTCAAAATCGACTCAAAATAACAGACTTAAAGTTATAATTGCACGCTTGACTTTCAGAGAAACTCCCCTCAGTGCTTGTTCATGGTCTGGTGAAAAGCTTTGAAGCAAGTCATTTACCCAAGTTATTATTTGAGGGGTTGAGGCTGATCGATGTTCCATATTTTGGGTGTTTACACATTCAGCCTTTCAGAGGACATACTCAGCCAACTCAGCTCGACTCATGAGCCTAAAATTAGGCATGAAAATATGCGTTACTCTCTCTGCGTCACACAAGAGAGCAATTAATTTTAGCGCGGCAAGTGTGTGCGCATTCATAAGCAAAAGAGAAGGTAATTCAAAGAGACTTAAACCTTATCAGGACAGCTACAAGTGAAATGGAAATGAAAGGCAGTGGACAGAGAAAACAAGGAGCTCATTTCAACAGGAAACCAGCAGAAAGTCATACTCAATTTTGTTTTGTATTAGTCATACCTTCTTCGCAGTTTCCCGCTGAAAGGATAGAAAATGGAGTCAAAAATGGTTCCAAACCCATTTGTTTTATATAAACACTTTGAAAAGTTTTGTGGTTGGGGCTTAACATTAGATTAGTTGGGATATATAAAGGCATATGATCTGCCTTTAAAACAGCCTTTCATCCACCACCATTATTTTAAACACTAAATGTTCAAATGTGAGCTTTAAAGTCATTTAAAACTTTCATTTCCGCATAGCTTCCAATTGAAACAGTGTCTTGCAGGTCCTGATTTAGAAAAATATGATTCTCACTGCACACAACGAAAGGCGCAGTATATTAAAATCTGTCCGGAAGGTTAAGTTTTCTATCCTATTCTGGATAAGAGTGCAAATGAGTCTGTCATCACAAATATTACACTTGATCTATAAAACAATTCATGAATTTTCGAAGCCCCTGGGCATTCGGTTTCATACCTTCCTTGTTCGTGTAAATGCAAATCAGTATTACACAGATGTTATTTGTGTTTTAAAAGATGGAAATAGTTCCTTTGTCATTTTAATAACAAGATTTTTTTTCAACCCTGCAATTCGAACAGGCGAACTGCAAAATCATTCCTGTTTCAGTACCTCAGCGTCTGATAGCGTTGGACACTGTGTTTTTGCTCTCTGCAAACAAGGCCCTGAAGAGAGAGAGATAAAGAGAGAGTAAGAGAGATATGCGCGCGCACACACACACACATTCAAATATATGACCCCAGTGTAAATGAGGAACAGCTGCACCATTGTAATTAAACATGGGCAAAGAAAACTACACAAACAAATGAACCTCACAGCCGTAGGTCCTGAGGCACATTAAGGGGAGAGAGAGAGAGTCACAAAGCTTCCTACAGGTGGTTAAAACACAAAATTGCTTCTTGGAAGACAAAAGAAGCACCCTTTAAATTTGTCAGATAGGAAGTTAATGCTTTTAGTCCTGTTAACGGAGATCAAGCAACCACACTCACATTTGACACGTTTCACTGGGTGGAAACTCATGGTGCTCAGCTGTAGTGAGATTAAGCCAAATAATATTTTAGAACATTATCACACTAATATGATGTTTTAATGAACATTATACAAGAGAAATAGCAATCAAAGCATTTACACTTAGTTGTAAATTGCATTGTTTGTAGTTTACTGATTATTCAATGTAAATGAGAATTAAAGATAGAGGTTTCCAAAAAAGAATATGTTTTTAATTATTTTCTCATATTGCTCCTAACACATACACAGTTTTTTTTCCAGTGGAAATTTTCCAGTTCATAGTGACCACATCTGTCAAGTTTGAAAAAGGGGGAAAAACATCATAAAAGCACAGTAAAAGTTATTTGTATGACTTGTTTGATATATACAGTATGTCTATATAACCCATACACTACATTTCTTTAAGAAACAGACCAGAATCAAAGTTATATAACACATATTGACTAGTTTTATGAAAGACGATTTAATTTTTTAACTGATAAAATATTAGTTTGAAACAACATGAGGGGAAAACAATGACAGGATTTTTGAGTTTTTGATAAACTGTGCTTTTAAGTAAAAAAATAAGTATCTGTTGTACTTGACAGATGAAAGTGCTCGCATGAAATTGCTTTTGCCTTCATTATGGTTGTGATTGTAATGCAGCAAGTATGAATATCATATCATCTAGGTATTTTTAGTCTTTAAACTCCATGTGTAGCATCACTCTATTTGATTCATATCATGACACGTCATGTTTTCCTAAGGAAACTTCAAAGTAAATTTGCAGCTCAGGTTCTCCCGCAATCAATACGGTAATATGATAGAGATATTTTTGTCCTCTTAGCAAATTTGCTGGTGACTACAGTTAAAGAGACAACTTCCCAAACACCATTATTCAAGTATAAGAGAAGAAGGAGATGTAAAGGCAGATTTAGTTCTAAGGTTTAGTCCTTAATCAGTAGAAAAAATAATAGCAAAGCAGACGCTAGGCTCATCTGAGGATGCCATGGAGACCCATGTGAGGCTGATCAGGCTGAAACGCATTAGCCAGGCCAGATTTGTGCGAATGTTCAGGATGCCGAAATCTTGCACCGGACGGATCTGGTGGATGCTTGTCATGGCAACAGCATGTATCAATAAAGCAATCTTAATTTCCTGACAGGGAACGAGACCTGCATTCTAATGGAGGGACTGTTATTGCGTCCTAGGCATAAACGCTGCAGTCCAACTAGCTTTAGCTAACGCATACGTTTGGCTGCTAATGTATCAGAGCAGACAAGCGGCTTCGATGATTGACAGATAATGGGATGTTTGTGCCTGGTAGTGTCCAAGCTTGTTTTTCCGTGTATGTTTTTAGCCGCGGCTCATTGGTCAGGCCGCATTAATTCCTATGTGTTTTCCTAGCAGGAGAGGTAATGAACAGGAAGTGATTGTGGTCATGCGTCCAGATAAGAGAGCTTGTGTCCCAGCATCCCTGATGCTTATCACCCACCACACCAGGACGGCAGCTGCAGAGGAAATGCATAGAGCCATAGCAACAGCCCAAGAGAGGAGAATTCACTCTGAAGCTTACAAAAAATGTCTCAGGTTCAGCTCTGCACAGAACAGCGCTGTGAAATCACTAGTTTGACACATTTTCACTCATAGTGTAGATGCTGTATTAAATGGATATTTCTGATTTGAAATTCATGTTCAAAGCTTGTTGAAAAATAACTGTAAATGATTGCAGATTATATATTAATGTGGCAAGTTAGTATAGTAAAATATATAACTTGGCAGAAAAATAGTTTATGATTAGCAATGTCTTGTATTATACTGATGTTGCCATTGTTTCATAAAAAAAAAAAAAAAAAAAAAAAAAAAAATCTGGAGAAAATTAGTGACATATAATATACCAATATTCAGACGAGCTTGATTGATTATATGAATTTTAAAAACAGTAAATGGTGACATTTGGTGGGTTTTTTTAATAGAATAGCACCCAAAAATAGTATTTACATCTTTAATTAATTTTATATATTATGTATCACTCAATTTCCATTGCTCAAGCCACTGACAATAGTGCAATAAATGACAATAATAATTATAATATTGATTAATATTAACATATTACATAACTATATATTATTATTGATGTCAATTACAATAATAATTTATATTCAATTAATATATTGTAAATATCAATATATTATTATTATTATTATTACTGATTGATAAAAATAATAATTTATATTATATGTATTATATTAAATATATATCTATTACATTTCAATCTATAATAATAATCATTATTATTATTATTATTATTACTATTATTTGTACTTCTACTCATAATGACAATGCAGATTAATATTTGATATATGAACATACATTATTGTTGTTAATGCCAATTATAATAATAATTTAGATTGAAATAATATATTATAAATAGCAACATTTTATTATTATTGACATTGATAATAATAATAATAATAATAAAATTAATATTTATTAATATAAAAAAATATATATTAAATACCAATCTGTTGTTGTTTTTATTATTATTACAGTAATTAGGTTGCTTTATTTCATTAGTATATTGGTTAATCTCTACCTGTCATTCCTGGTAAAATCGCTGGAACACACTTTTCTATTGTGGCTTACAGTAGAGCAGAGGGGTGAATGCAAAGCCTGAGTCACAGATTGAATGGGACAAATGTGGAGGGGATGCTTGGGATTTTTTCCCCTATGTATGTCCAGGTCTGATAGCATTCCCGTTTGCTGGTAATAGGCCGGGCAGCGCTGGCGATAGCTGAGCTGAGGATGAGAACACAGTGGCCCATTGTACTGCGTTCAGATACAGAGCCTGATGTGTGAGTTCGGTCGGCTCCTGCTGGGAGCTTTTGTCAAGCGGAGTAGCCCGCTCAAGGGTGTCGCCTTTTCCCTCTAAATACGTATGTTTCTGTGGGAGATTCGAGGAGGGGCCTGTCGTAAAAAGAACACGGCCCTTTTGATTTGCTATCGGTGCCCACAACGAGCCTCGCGTCGCCCCTCTGTCAACATGGTGTCAGGTTAAATGATGGATTAGCGGATTGATTTTCCCGGATATTCCGTTTAATTGTCTTTGGTGTTTTGCAAATTAGCAGGAAAATGACTGAACACGACTCTCTTTGTGGCTTTCCGTGTTTTCACCAGATGGCAAGAGCTCTGCTATTGATTACAACTGTAAGGTGGACTTAAATTAATGTAAACAGCAGAGTTCATTAAATTTTCATTCACTAGCTCTTGCAGTTGATATAAATAGCTGTTTAATAGTTGAGTTACCTTCTCCATGTCGATCAGGTTTGATGAGGGCACTTCCTAATTGAAAAGAAAGCGGATTCATATTTTAATAAGCCACCGTGCGTGGCATTCAGCCATAAGGTAAGAAAAAAACGACCCAACATCTGAATTAATCGCGTTGGAGGTTAAATTCAATTTCATGTAATGGGAATTGGCACAGTTTTTTTTTCTCACAATAGCTGAAATTGCAGCCCTTTCAGCCGAGCGCTGGCAGCCGTCCACTCAGGTCATCCTAGCTCTTGCTTCTTGTTGTCTCTTTTCCTCGCTCTGTATAAAGATACAGACAGAAAAATGTTAATCCTTTCAGTGCGTCGCACCTGATGACATTTTTTGGGGACATTTTTGGGGTCATGACATTTTTCTCAAAACCGATCATCGTGTTTTAGTGTAGCTTACCTCCCTGCAACAAGGACGGCCAGGGAGTTCTTGGGCGGGGGGTTGTGTCCATTTTCCTGATGCACCAGGATAAATTCTTCGAGTCTGTTGAGAGTGATTAGATTTCTCAAGGGTCCTTGTCTCAGAAACACTACCCTACATAAATTACTCATGTTCTTCTCTCATGGGCTCAGGGACTGGCTGCCAGCGCTGGAACACATCAGTCACTTGCCTGTTCAAATGTTGATGTGATGAATTCCACAATAATACATTTGAAATATGAAATTTTAAGGTAGTACTAATAATATACTGCATATATGTCGTGGCCACAAACTAGATTTGGACACTTCAGTCACAATGTGTAGATGTGTTCAAAAGTTAACTAATATGTTTATTTAGCAAGCTCTTTTGAACTTTCTATTCATCAAACAATCCTAAAGTATCACGGTTACCAGAAAAAGATGAATCAATAAAGTTTTTGAGCAACAAATCTCAATAGAATGATTTGTCAAGGATCATGTAACAGAAGGCTGAGGTAATGGTGCTGAAAATTCTGCTTTGCATCACAGGAATAAATAATTTATTATTAATTTATAAATTTATTATAATTGAAATTTTCAAAAACATTAAAAATGTATATTTTGTGTATATAGGCCTCCTAAAATATTTAGACAGGTAAAATTTTTTAAATTATTTGCATTATAAACAAAATATCACAACAAGTTGCTTTTACAATTATTTATTATTAATTTATAAATATATTATAATTGAAATTTTCAAAAACATTAAGAAAAAATATTTGGTGTATATAGGCCTCATAAAATATTTAGACTGGTAAAATTTTTAAAAGTATTTGCATTATAAACAAAATATCACAACAAGTTGCTTTTACTTTAACTAAATAAAGAAATACAAAATGGGGTTCCAAATCTAAAACATTACATATATTGTTTAAAATCTACAAGAAAACTCTGTGGAACATGTGTATTGTTAATGAACTAGAGCCTGGTTTAATATTTTGTTTCTTATTTAGTGAACGTTTTTTTAAGTTTGACGTATACATGACCAATTATGCATATATATTGTCAATATAGTGATGAGGAAGTTGTGCTACAACACTGTTAATGTGTTGTGTAACGCTGTGCTAGTGACAGTGGTCTCATGTGGTTGTTTGGAAGGGGTCACCATGTCATGCGGAAGGTTTCATGTCTTCAAGTAGCTGTTATGTGGTTGAAGTGCATTGTGGGACATTGGTGTAGACATATGTCGGACTGCATCCCAGACACCAAAAGTAGCACACACACACACACACACACACACACACACACACTCCTGTTGAGATAATAATAGCCTGACCTACCTTTCAGCTGCAAACATCCTCAAGTGAGGAGATACACTTAAACACTCTCCCACACGAGTTAAACACCGTTGACCCCGCACAGCTGCACCAAAATCTGCACCATTTATCAAAATACTGAAACGTTACAGACACAAGACAAACCAGGAGAATAAATGTTGTCTTTGGGCTTTCGGAGCTGGAAAACACTTGTTCAAACAGCCTTTTCAAACCAAATTTTCCCCTCAACCAATCGTAAAATAAAGCAATTAAGTGGTCATGTCACCATCTATTGGTCTCCAGTGAAATATGCCTTCATTTACCTCCATCGGGATTCCTGAGGCAGTAAATTATGATACACTGTAATTTTGTCTCACTCTGAAAGGATATTTAACAAGCCACTGGCTGCTCACTCTGAAACTTAATCATTTTTATCCCCGTCTTTTTTCAGGTCAGCTCTGTTTTAGATGAGATCCAGTCAGTGTTGAAGCATATCTAAGGACTCGGTTAGGGGAAACAGACATTAAAGTTCGCTAATGGTTTAATTTAAGCTAATTGCGCCGACACCAGTGACCACAAACCACGAGCCGCAGGAACTGATAAAGCGCTTCACGCCAACAACACGGCCAGGAGAAAAGGAGAAAAGCAATATGTCATCATTCATGAATCATTAAACCAATAAAGTAAAAAATGTTTCCCTGAAGCTCGGCTGTCTCTTTACAGACCGGACTGCAACGACGGGAGAGCTGCGTCATCGCATTATTTCCCCTAGCACAAATTGCCATTCTTCGCATATCTAAGTCGGCCCATTGTGAAGATCACTGTAACATAGGAGCCTGGCTTAGTTCTCAGTGTGGGGCTTTCACCAATCAACTGATAGAAATGAATACATGCATTACGTCGCAATGTACAGTATTGGGAAATAAATCGACGCGACGGCTTGGAGGCAAAGCGCAGGGGGAAAAGCCCAACATGGTTTCTCGGCGTGACATGAAATCGTACCAATTCAATAAGAGCCAGGCAGTGATTTATACTTCATCCTCATCTCTGGGCCTAATATCAGAGTGCCTCTATAGGTAGTCATGAAAGTCACTCTAGCTCACTGTAATAAATTACAGTGGTGGAACACGAATGAAGACGTTTTCAGTTCAGCTTCAGGCTCTCAGAAAATTGCCATTTTGGGGGGGGGGGATTTGGGGGGGGGGTTGGAAAAAGAAATCACTTTGTGCCATAATGCAGTACAGACAAAGGTTATTCATCAGAGGAATGATTTGAAGTCAAAGATGACTGCCACTCTTGATATTGAATGCTAGGGAGCAAAGAGAGAAACACCCCCCCACCACCCTTCTCTCTCTTTCTCTCTCTCTCTCTCTCTCTCTCTCTCTCTCTCTCTCTCTCTCTCTCTCCCTTTGCCTCTATTTCTCTCCATGACGACCCTGACCCACTTTTGTGGCTGCTTATTATTCAGGCTTCGGTTTATCCATGGAAAGAATGTGTGTAATTTGGTTTGACAACAAACCCCTGCGTGCTCCTCTCCGAGAAGTGGTTGCTATCGACAGCATCTCGTATCGAGTAATTTTTTATTTCTTTATTTTAATATAAAATAAATCATAATGTACTCATATCTGGGGAATAAGCTGTAATTTTCTGCACGGGAAGCTTTTGAGTGCGCGCCTCACACAAACTACTGCTTTTAGTAACAGCGTTTGACCTTTAGATTTCAGCTGAAATGAAACCATGAGGAAACCTCTCCTTTTCGCCCATACAGTACGTCCTCCTCTCTGCTGTGTGCCATTATTCTCACACTTTTCTTGCCCTCTCTGTGTTTTATAAACGTTGACAAGTTTCACCGGTGACTAATTACACTGGGGAAACCAAAGGTGTACATTTGGATGTTCATACTGTTCGTGGCTCAAGCATCTGCTGATCAGAAATGAAACGGAGAGCATTTCTGGCACGTCTCCAAGACAGCATTAGCATCTTGCGAGAAGGAAGAGGAATATATTTTATTACCTGACATACTGCTGCTTTTAAGGGTCCACACATGTTGACATAGGGAGGTCGGCAGAAGGTCTGATTGGCCAGATGTACCTTCGAGTTGATACGGAGCACCTGATAACAAGATGACGGGATTAATTATTTCTCTCAATCTGCCAACAGTCTGTTATGCAGTCATTTATATACAGAAGGAGCAAAATGTATTTATATAATATATCATCTCATGAATGCTTTGAAAAAGAGCAGTTTTATGTTTAGCACAGAAAAAAAACTATATATGCTATGACCATGACTGGGCTCAAAACAAAAGGATCCTTTTTCTTATGCATTTGCATTTTTTTCTGCCTTGCCTGTTTTTAAACAAACTCAGTGTTTTGAATAGAATTTCAGAAAAAAAAACACTGGTTGCTTGGGTGTTACTCAGTCTTTTTTTTTTCTTATTTCACATTTACCTGCATTGCAGTAATATCAATTTATTGCAGTTTGTCCACAACAACAACAACAACAACAAGAGAATCTCAGTTTTACCATTAATTAATTAATTTAATTTTAATGATTTATTTATTGTTTTAATAAAACACTTCATCTGAACACTGTAAGATTATATATAAAAAAGCTGGAGATAAAAACACAGCCGTGACGTATTTCACGTTTAAGAAGTACATTAGCATTGAAAAATGCATTATATCCATTTCTGTCAGTTCAAGAGGTTTTATAATAGATATTTTAGGGGGCCCATATATTCCAGCGGCTCTGAGTCCAACATAAAAGGGGACGAAAATGAGCATGGTGCTGAGTAGTGAGTGCATTTAAACCACAGGGTGTGGAAAGAATACACACTCGCAGTTTGATTTTCCCATACTCTGACCTTCCATAAGAAACTGATGAGGAATGAAATTGGTTCCAGTCTCACGAAAAAAAAGCTCTGATTCACATCTGGACATCTGAGAGAGAGGGAGACACACACACTCAAAATGTCCTAGCCGGTGCAGCAAAAATGGTTCCTTACTTTCAGACAATGCAGAAAAACTGTCGTACTAACAATCAAGACCTATTCGCCATTCCTGCCAAACTACGGCTTTTAATGACTGAAAGCTGTACCGCACTAAAACATTTGTGGACAAAAAAACACGATGCCATTCACATCTGCGTCACATGAAATGATGAGTACAGCACAGCAATAAAGTCTGAGCACAGGTGCAACGCCAGAAATAGGATTCGTTCTATTTGATTACAGTATGTATCACTGAGCAGGAGAGATGTCACTTCTAGACATATCATCCAGTGCCAGAGAAGCAAATGCATAAAGCCAATTTGACAAAGGGGTCAATATACAGCATCCAATAAAAAGAAATCTACAAGAACTGCCAGGAGCTATAAACATCAAAGTAATGGCCCCACTGTTCAACAAATATATTCAATTGGCTCCTCTTTTCTTATTTGTTTCTTGGATCATTTTATATTTTTGCCATTTACAAAGTCGTAGAAGTCAAACGTGATGCATGGCGGCGAAAAGTATGCCGCGTCTATGGTGAAGCGTTACAACAGGCAGTCACAAGAGATGATGTGGGGCTCATTGATTGCAAGCAAGTTGCATGATTATGTTCGGGCGCAAAGTGTTCCATTGCACTCATATCTCATTACCTTTCTTCCTGAACGGCGGCCATTTTGATTGGGTCCTTCTAGAGCAGAGAGAATAGTACTGAAACAAGAGAGCGCCATCAGCCTCCGGTTCCACAGGAAATGCACGACAATATGTGGAGCTTCACCTAAAAGGCCTCGAAACGTCCTTTGTTTGTAATCTGTTCTGTCACCAATATGTCTGCGGCATCATGTGTCTTTCCTCGGCTCCCTTCCCCCCTTCTTATGATATCTGTTTATATTGGATCTGTACAATATGAATAATGTAGAGCAACCAATCTCATTACCATGCTCAGATATAGAATACAGATTATTGTATAACATTTACATAAAATTATGGCTCTCGTTGAGGGAGAGGGAGCGTTTCTTTCACCATTTGATTTATTGGGTTCATTTATGGTGAGAAAGATTAGCTTTGAGTTACATAAAATTGGCTCGAATGTGAAATTTATGATACTTAAGTTGGAATTCAAAACCTTGAAATCAGATTTTAATAGCTGGAAATTTTACACACATTTCAGTTAGAATGACTTTTCAGGAAGACCTTTGTCATCATTAGCGCTTTCAAAATGAAGTCGTTTCATAATTCTACACATACATAAACTTTGCACCCTCTTTTGCATAATATGCTCATTTTACATATCCCCACCTAAGATGTATTTTGTTCATATAACAAATGCAACATTTCATAGATTTTATTATATTATGTGCACTTTGGAAACATACCGAATGCAATATTTTGCTGTGATCTGAAAGGCCTTCATTTGTGTCTTGATTTTCAAATTGTAGCCGTGCATAAATCAATAGAGTATCATGTTGATATTACAGGCCATAATTCTAGTTTTGGAGAAACAGTGGCACACTGTCAAATATGGATGTTTTTTTTTGTGAATGCAGTACAATATAATTAGCTGGAGTGGCCAAGTGCTTCGCTCAAGGGCACAGACTGGTCCTAACATAAAACATAAGGGTTTAACATCATCCCAGCTTCACAGCTTGTTTTCATCCCAGAACCTTTTAGAAGTCCGTCCCGGCCCATCTAAGTGGAAAACACTCAAGATTAGAGGAACAGAAGTTCCTCATATATTTTAATAGAGAGTTATTCAGAGCTGCTTGGGGTTGGCAGGGTGCCCTGGTACCTTCCTCTTCAATAGCTGGTTCTCTTATATAATAGTGTATGCCAGAAAAAGGAGTTTGTCGGGCGGGGGGTGGGTTGTGAGCTAAGGAGTGGGGGTTATACAGGTTTAGCCAGAACGTTTCCATTTTATCTGTGTACACAGTGGGATGATGAGGCCAGTCAGGGGGGCTCTGCAGAAATCCTGCTGACCTCTGGAGAGCTCAGAGAGCAGTGCACTGATACGAGCTGCTCTCAAACAGCAGGTGCTGAAAGCTATTACTCTCTTGATTACGGATGGGAATCTCAGGATTTAACGATTCTGGTTCCGATTTCGCTTAATGATTCCGGTTTCTTAATACCATTGAGGAAGCGCCAGATAATTGATCCTAATTACATTGTCATTTCATTTATACAAAACTTAAAGTGTATTCTTACCTACACTTTGTCATATGAACAAACATCTTGAGTTTGTCATTAATTTGAGCCATTTTCACATTTTTTTAATATAATTCATTTGGGCCACTTTGACATTCATTATTGTATTATTTTGCTTTAGTATTATTCAATTCAGCTCAGCCAAAGTATAATTTAGCATAATTTGTTTGTAGATTCAGTAACGGTGTAGACTCTCCTTTACCAAGTCTTGAATATATTGAGAGACTGATTCAAGAGCTATGTAGCGGATTAATATACACCAATTGAGCATTTTAGTACTGTGACCTGTCCACGAACAGAAGAACCACTAAAGGTCTGGCACTTAGTTCTGGTACTTTTTAAGATTTAAACCAGTTCTGGATGAGATTCCCAACCTTTCATTAATCCTCAAACAGCCCAATTAACCAACATGTGCTGCAAACAGGTCGTTTGTCAGAATCCCTGAAATACGACCCATCGAGCGCCTTGAGAAGCTGCTTTTAAACGCGCTTTATAAAATAAAGGTTTGTATTATCAGAACGTATACTACAATTGCGCCCCTAACGGCAACAGGACACTTTCATATAATGCTTGGTACTTTTTTATCTGCATCATTATTTGGGTTTCGTATAGCTCAGTTGGTAGAGCATCACATTGTAAGACAATATCATGGGTTTGATCCCACAGAATGAACATGATCAAAAAATGTATACAGTATGCACTGTAAATCACAATGTTGCATGATTTCTGTGAGGGTAGGTTTAGGGGCGGGGTTAAGAGTGGTCATTCATACAAATTCATATGAATTAACATGCTAAAATGTGTACAAATTGCCGTGAGATCGGATTGGACAATGTAAAAAGTCCGGTCTTGTTTGTTTGTTGGACAAAAATGTCAGATTCAACGGTATGATTGGTCAGATCGCCTGCCAATCAAACTCCCTGCGAAGGGTCGATTCATTACTATGTTTTATAAATTGGTGGTTATTTAGTATGAATTCATAAAATCTAAACGATTAATCTAGCGATTATTTTTTCGATGGGTCGATTAATCTAACGATTAATTTTTCCTGACCGATTCGATTTCGATTATCTCCCCATTAATTGACTACTAGCAATTTATACATGTTGATTTACATATCTGAATGAAAAAAAAAAATGAATTCCTTAACATTGCAATATATGTTTATTGCTTTTAAAATTACAAAATAAAAGACTGACTACGAATGCATTACTTTGCACTTGTATAGAGATAGCATTCAATAAAACCTTGAAGCCTTGAAAACACATAGCTTACTGAAACAAGCTTACTGGAAAAAAGTTTGTCTTTCAGATGAAAACTTGATGTCTAGCATTCAATAAGAAAGGTCACCCAAAATACTTGTTTAGAGCAATTGAAAGAATACAGTAACCAATGTAAACTTGAGGGCTTTAAAATAATAATACAGAGAGTGTTTTTCCAAAAAAAAAAAAAAAGATTAACAGTGGGAGCCAGCAGCCTGTCATGGAGAAAAAAAAAAAAATCTCCGAATGCTCCACATGAAACTTTGGCGTCCACCCTTTTTCTATAGTGTCTAATGATTTTGGTTAATATGCACGAGGGAGAGAAAGAGAGAGAGAGAGAGAAAGACAGCGCTCGTGTAGTTTGAAGACTGTGAGTGCGCGAGCGCGCATGAAACTTTGGTGTTTCGCCCTTTTTCTATCGTGTTTAATGATTTTGATTAATATGCACGAGGGAGAGAGAGAGCAAGAAGCACTCGTGTTGTTTGAAGACTGTGAGTGTGCGCGCGCAGCCGGGGCTCTCTCTCGTACCCGCCCTGCCAGGCGCATCAGTCATTCTATTCTACATTACTCACTGATCAAATAAGGCTTTGACAGCCGCCAAAAAAAAGATCAATGCAGAAAAACCCCTGGATTGATTATATAACGTTGAACAGAATGTTGATCCGGCGTATATTCAGCGCACATAAGGTAAATGTTTTGCAAACGTTTTTTAGAGAAATAAAAACAGGTAGACGAATCGATGCGCATACGTTGTCCCAGCCCTAATACAATCTCATTTGTATGTTTCTGTACAATATGCTTACTCCACATGTTTAAGTGTGGGTTGGGGTGGACCTTCATCCTTTCCTAATAATTTTACGTTTTTGTACGGTTCACGTCATATTAATTTGTGTGAAATCGACACCTCGTAAAATGCCTACATTTTCCCTTGTGATCGGGTTGGCCTAATTCACACACGTTAATTGATTGAGAAAATTTTGAAGCTAGTTTCGGATCAGAATCAAACACCACTCTCTTAAACACCTCATTCCGATCGGCCGTCGACGCCAAGATCCTCCAGTGACACTAATTAGAATCAATTAACAGAAAACCCCTTGTAAGATAAATACGGGCATTAGCGAATGAACACATTCCTGGCCACAGTTCATTCCCCTCGCGCACACTTTGGCCCGTAGGCCTCGTCGTTCTGAACCAGGGGAGTCATTTAAGGATGAACGGTTTAATTACAGAGCTAATAAGTGTTGCCACAGACTTTCTAATATTATTCTGGGAGAACACTAGCATGTCATTACCCTCCTCCCCCTGAGGAACACTTCCTATTAATCATAATGAGGAATTTGTTAGCATGTGGTCATGTCAGTTGGGATCAATTTCTTTTACCTAAGCTTCCTATGAAGCTGCCAGACGCTCGGGGCGGAGTGTGGAAGGGATCGATTTACAGTCCTGCAGCCATTAGGCCCTGTTTTGTTTTTGTTGTTTTTGTTATTTGATAGCTCATTTGCATCAGCGCGGCAGCTGCCGAACGCACATTGTAGTCGTTTGTTGACCTGCTTGCACAGATACTTTCTTGCTTTTCACACTAAAACTGTTGTTTATTTTAGGATGTAGCTGATGCCTGCGGCCTTGTAGTTCAATGATGGACTCTTGTGGCATTTTTTTCTGCTAATAATACAATACTTTGTGTAAGTAGCATATGCAGTCGAGCTGTCAGATTTTAAGAAATGCAGCCTACACTGGCTGTGGTTTTATTGGTCATGTAATGGCACCTCAGGCTCTGAAAGAAAAGCTACAGTGACACAAAATGGCTCCCAGCTTGCCACAAGATTGAGAAACCCTAGTTCACACGAATCAAGGGAAACCTCAGTCACAATCGGCCCGTACAGCTTGTGAAATGGAGTTCACACATTTGCCAGGGTTTGCTCCAAAGGCGCGTTCGGCGTGTAGGTGAGGGAGGGTGTTGGCCAACTGTTGCTGGATGGATTTGGTGTCAGTTTGATGGGTTTAGCTCTGAGGTTTCACTTTTTCAGCAAAGGCCACCTCACACTTTCCACTGGCACATTCATATGCAAATAGTGTCTGATAGAGGGTAAGAGCTAAGCAGATAGAACGGCGCCCGGACACTGAGAGAGACATGTGAAAGGTCACTGCAGTGAAAAACTAGAGAGAATCTTTATGAAAATGGATATGGTGTGAACGGCTGCGTCTCGAACCTTCTGTTTTAAATAACTGGCTGCCATGTGAGTGGGTGACAGTGCTGTTGAGTTGAGGAATTAATTTTTATTAATCAGTATAATCAGGGGTTTTGGAACCAGTCACAAGCAGTTTTGTGGTGTTCTATTTACTGTCAAATCTTATTGTTTTCTTGTTGTAATTCTGCAAGATGTTGGTTCTTGGTTCTGTTTCAAGATGCCATTGGAACACTATACTGACATGAAGATTAATCTAAAACTCTTTTCAGGTCAAAATCTAAGGAAGCAATGCTTGTATCACTGCTTGGAGAATGCAATTCCATAATGCTTCGCAAAAAACATTTAAAATAATGAACAGTTTATGCAATACCAAAAGTACTATACCTGTATTTTTACTAATGAAAATAGTGGCATACTGAAATCTTTAAAACTGCTTATAAAATCTAACAAAAATTGTCCCATAAATTATATTTTTTATGCTCAAAAAGCATACTTCAGGTTGGTCCTGCCAGTATGTCTCAGGACAGTGACTCTTTCTATGGGATTTTAACTGGCATTTGGCTCTTTAATTTAGAAGACGGGACTTACTCTGTCCAAAACCAATAACTGCAGCATAGCTGAAAAATGATATGCTATTTCAACATTTTCCAACATTTTTCCTTGTTATGAATAGAGGCTTATTACTAGGTTGTAGTGGTGTTTCAGAAAACAGCACATTTCATAGTTTAAGAATAGCCACATCTTAGATCAGCCTGATCTCATTAATCACAATCAATAAGCTAGCATGGAATTAACTGTCATCCGGGTGCAAAAACCAATCAGATCGGCCCATCAACTCGCACACTTAAAAAGGTCGCAATGTGATAGGCTTTCATTAGGATTATTGCCATTTCATTTCCATAGAATTATCTCCAGCAGGCATAATGAAATGAGATGTGCTGCTCGGGTGAACAGAAATACAAACATTCAGCCAGTGTCAGTCATCAGCCACGTGTTTCCTCTCTCACTCGGTCTCTTCTCCTTCGCGACACCCTCTCTCATTCTTTCGTTACACTCAAATAAGTGTCATGGATGTGTGTTAATGACAGCCCCGTCAAGAGCCAATTGCTGAGAAAGCCATTCCCTCAGAGCCAACTTAAAACGTATCTGATTTCTGCTTTTGATATTAATCAGTCATTTTTCAGAGGTTTGTATGGAAGTGGAACAGATGTAAATTGGCGGGTATTTGTCAGGCAGGCGTGTCAGCAGAATCGGTGTGTGTGTGTGTGTGTGTTGCTGAGTGGACTGTAGCTGGCAGCCAATGTGTGCTGCTGTAATTTCCCAGGTGTGCTGCACAGCTGGGTCACAGGCTGACTCTCCTTCATCACACAGTTAACCTGCACTGACTCAGCTGAAGCTGTTTTGAGCATCTTCAGCAGGTGAATGCACAAGCTGCAGGTTCCCTTTAAAAAAACACACTGGTTCTGATCTGATTGATTTCTGTTTATCATGTAGGTCGAGTAAATGGATAAGCAGTTCTTGTTTCATAAACGTTTCTTATTATAACTCAAGAAGAACTTTAAAGTCAGCATAAAATACCATGTGCAAACCAATTTATTTATGTAATATGACATATTTCTAAAATATACCATTTAGGGGCAATAAGGTACAGAGATTTAGCTTTTGTAGGTTATTGTACCGCACCAGTGACATTTTTGTACCTTCAAAAAAAAAAATTCTAAACAATTATATGTATGTAGAATGATCCGTTGATGGTAAAATAAGTTTTACAATTTTACAGGTTTCTGTGCATTTCTACCTGGGGTGAGACACCTGGCCCTGTCCTACAGTCTCAGGTCTATCCTTGTGTGGGCTTGTCAAACTCACTCGACTCCCTCTGTTTTATTCCACTGTGCACATGAAAGCATTCATTCATCCCCCTCAACCAGTCTCTTTAATTACCAGTGTACTAATTACATCAAATCACTGACATCTCCATCTGATACGGCAGGGACTTCAAAGACTAATTGTCTCTGAGCCCTGCGTTTTGGGAAGAAAGCACTGCGCAGAAATACCAACCACATGTTCTGCGTCTCTCTCTCATTCTGTGGCTCGTATTGTGTGTCGAGTGAAAATTTCTGACTGCTTATTTAATGTTTTTTCTCCTCTCTCTATCTGTTTGCAGTACGACAGTGAAAACATGTTCATGAGTATGCCAGAGCCCAGCCAGGACTTTGTGCCAGGGAACCAGGTGGGTTAATTACTGCTCACTCCTTTTGTTTTAAGTCGTAATTAAACAAATTTAAGCCGGCGCATCGCAAATTAGAGCCGCTATCAGTCGCCACCATAATCAGGGGCTATTATAACATGTAAACAAAGCATTTAAAGCTTTGTCTCAGCTTAATGAAATGAAGCTTTAATGCATATTGTCGCAGGCTTTCATTTCCTCCATTCACACTTTCATTAAAAACTACACACAGTACGGACTGCAAACAAGGCCACGGGTCTATAAAAGGCAGACTGCAGCATTTCAGAGCAATGCTCCTCTAGTTTCGTCCGTTACTCACCGAGGGAAGTTTAGCATACTTGTGCTTGTTCGAACAACAAAGATAAAAGGCTGTTTCATCAGTGACTCAAGCTATAAAAAGCACAGCTTGATTACATTTTTAAACTAAAGCATGCAGGTGGGTGCATTAAGGTCAAGGGTGAACATGCCTGCATGAGGAGAGCAGGTTATCTTAGGGGTCCTTTTACACGTTTGGCTAATGAATTAAGGCTACGGGTTAATTAGTTTCTGCCAAGTGACAGGAGGCCCGATGCAGCATGGACAGACTGATCATGTGTGCATGTACAAAATTGTAACCAGGAATTTTTCCCGCAGTATTTTTCCCTGCAAGTTTTATTAACCTGCAGCAGGCTATATGTGATGTTGCTGCTCTATTAAAACATTTCCTTCCTGTTTTTGTCATGAGCTACATTTTGACATTTCAAACTTCGAACGCTATACACAATGGGATGCTGAAATATTACTCAAGGTTAAAAACAACTTTTCTGCAAAGTGCCTTGATGCAGTAAACACAATGAAAGCGTCAAATTCAATCTGTTTGTGGATCACAGAGTTTGGCCTTTAATGTAAGACGTGTAGAGTGTAATGTGAAATAGCTCCTGCTCTAAAACAACCCCCTCCCTCCCCATCTCACTTATGTTAAGTTAAAAATAGTGTTATGAATAATCATTCCATTTGCAAAAGTTAATTTAATAATGAAACACGCTTTAAGGGGGGAAAAAAACCTGTCCATATGGTTTGGCAGGCTGCTCAAAACATCTCCTGTCTTTTGGTTTGACATAAGTAATGTTTAACAGGTCTCCTGTTCTGCTGAAACGTGTGAAGGTGCAATTCACACCTTTCTCACGCATGTCGAAAATTGTATATTTAAACTTAATCAAGAACACATTTGCTTGTGGTTTCACAAAGTTTTAGCTCTTTGTGCGCTGACAGAAAAATCTTTTTAGAGAAAGACCTGGTCAAACATGGGGCATATTGGTCAATCAGTTGACTAATGAGGTCAATTAGTCAAACAACCTATAATAATATAATATAATATAATATAATATAAAAAAAACTAATCTAATCTGATTTAATCAAATATGTCAGTGAACATTTAATTATTGACCAATCAATATTTTATATGTATTTGTAAACAGCTGTCTGTAACTAAAGGCTGTCACTTGGCATTCACTCACTAGTCATAATTATAAATGCAAATGCCTTATTATGATGTCATGTTGAAAGTCACATTCATTCGTTCTAGGTTATGTTCTTGAAATACATATAAACACAATACTTATACATAATCTTATGCGAGTCCTAAAAGCTCTTCAATAAGCATTACCAGTGCATTATGATATAGAGAATTAGTGAGAATAACAGTCTAACCTGTAGGCTATAGAGAGTAAGCCCAGTGGTGTTATGGCTCTCAATAGCAAGAGAAAAAATAAATAAATGATATTTGACTCATGTATTATTCAGTGTGCTGTAGCAAATGCATTCAGGAGAATGTAAAGGAAAGTGCACTGAATTACAGGTCACTTGTTTGTTTCATAGAGTTTATACCTCTTTAAACAAGAAAAGCTGCATACGGTCCTATTGTGCCACCCATTACATAGCTTGAAATTGATTTACAAAGTGCATTGTCTGCATTGGCACTGTATTTAAGGTGCTCAAGCTACATGTTTGATGCAGCTTTAATGTCGGTGGAGATGAAAGATGCACTGAGAATCTCAAGCAGCACAGAGCCAAAAAAAAAAAGGATTGAAGAGTGATGAAAGTTGAATGGAGTCTTGCATGTGCTATCGTTTCTTGTTACCCTACTGTGTCGGTTGACCCCTTGGCCTTGCATCCCACTGTAGTTCCGCGTGCCTGCAAGTCCCAGCCAGACGCAGCACAGCAACAAGCAGGCTGGCGGCCACTGGAAAAGAGATGCCCCTACACACACGGACGGCCCCCGTCTGACATGGGTAAATAACCCCACACCAACGCCGAGCAGATGTCCATTAGTGCAAAATAACAGCAACTTACATTATTTGTGTGTTACATGCTGTGTGTGTCTCATCCATATGGACCCTTTTTACATTTACGCTATTTTTACAATAACACTGTTTTGTTTTGTTTTAAATTCTACAAGGTAATATAGGCATCACAACATTATAATGTACAGAATAAAAAACAGATAATCATTTTAAGGGGTTTAAGGTTTAAAGGTGCTGTATGTAAGATTTTGACTCTACTAAAGCATAAAAATACCATAATATGTTTGCAGATATTTAAGAAACATGCTTACAAGTTAACATACCTGTTTATCTCAAAAACAATGCTACAGTCAGTTATTCTCCTTTGAAAATGTGTGTTCTGGGCCGGAATGTCAGTCTTTGTTTTGTTTTCTGAATCCCACCCACTGGCAGTTTACCCAATTGTATTTCGGCGACCCAGGTAATGCCAGATGGTGGAAAACACAGCGTATTTAATTTCATTAATCACCAAGTGTGCTTGTTCCTGCCTGTGCGTCAAATCTGAGGAGGAGGGTGAAAAAAACCTTCTACAATATTTTGAATTTGGACTGCAATACCTAGTTCAACCACTCCATAGGTGTAAGTGTCAATCCTACAGACTGGACTTACAGTACATTTATCAGTGTTATAAAAAAATGAATTGTGTTTTCATACATTAACTTTAAGTGAGTCTTAAATGACTACAAAGTTAATCTAAATGTAAAAACAGAACCTTAGTTTAAAAAAATAATACTTCAGTATATCTTAAGTTGGACTTCAGCACTACTCCTGACAATAAAAGTGAACTGAGCACAAAATTAGTTGTTCCCATTTACCAGACTTTAAGTATACGAGTTTAGTTTACTAAAAGTACTATTGCAGGGTATTTTTATTAAGTACATAATATTTAAATGTATTTGTAGTGTATTTAGCATGAATCAATGCATTTCAAATACATTTTAGTACATTTATTTTTTTAATAGGGAGAACATGAATAAAGTAAATATCAGTTATCGTCCTATGATGAATTCATTTAATAAACCTGTAGGACAACAAAGCAAATGTTACTGCAAATTTCCCTTTTGCTTTAAATGCAAAATAAATATTTATTGAAAAACTAAGTTACTTGACTTTCTAAAAGATTCAAGATTCAAGATCAAGATAAAATGAATATTAAAAGATGAATCTGAGATAGCTTACAACAATTTACTTTCATTTGATGTATTTGAAACATTATGTGAGGATACCATAGTATAACATACGTCTGTCTCTGCATCCTGCACTCCATTGTTGTGTAGATCACACTTTTATTTGCCACTGAGCTCCACACTGAGTTTATGTGTATGAATAGGATTTCTGTTATCTTAGAGCTGCTTTGAGTCTAGCACTACTTTTATGTTTCCCTTTGAATCTTAAAACTCTTTGTACATATTATTTCCTCTTGCTTATGAGAGACAGTATTTTCTGCTGTTTTAGTGGGTCCTCACATATCTCTCTCTCTCTCTCTCTCTCTCTCTCTCTCTCTCTCTCGACTTCTCTATTTCCCTCTGTTGGGAGCAGGTAATTACTTTTATTGGCAACAACAGTTGAATTCACCTTGACCTCACTGTGTGGTACATAGCAACAAAGCGTTCTCCTGCTTTTAAACACACATTAACCGAATTAGAGAGAAGCGTACCCCTGTGCCTATTTTATACTTCACACTCGCGAAGCTAAAACTGAAGCTGAAAAGCATCCGCAGCCTCAGTGCTAAAGGCAAAACATGTACTGCAATTGTGTCTTTTAATCTGCGCTATAATACAAACCAAAGGCAACCTGGAGAGCGGCCAAGGCCAAGTGTTAGGATCATGGCTATTATATGAATGGTTAGAGAAGCACTTTTGATTTGATCTGATAGTTTTTAGGTTGATTTTAAAAATCGAAAAGCTGCCGAGGTCTGTGCACCGGGTATGGACGAGCCAGTTACTTTCATAAGCCAGTCCTCAGAGTGATTGGTGAGATCAGTGATGTTGAGTGTACCATTACAGATGTGATTTATGTGCAGAGATACTGAAACTAGAGGTGGCTCTTCAGATGGTTGCAGATGAAAGAGCAAAGCATCGTGGACGGTATTTTTTAAATTAGGATTCTGGAGGTGGGGGAACCGTAAGATTTTGTAATGAACTCGAATGAGCTATTTTTCTCTCACTAAATGGAGTCAAAATGTGTGTAGTGTATCAGGCCAAAACTAGACTGGATTAAACATACAAAATAGAATTGAATGCAAATGCAGGGAAACACCATTGAGGGTCAGTTTTACTCTTGAATACTTGATAGATCTGAAAAAGAAAATGTAAATAGTTGTCATTAAAGCTGCAGTCGGTAACTTTTGACGCTCTAGCGGTTAATAAACAGAACTGCTTGCGTCTTGCGGAAGAACATCGTAGCCGGAACTACTTCTCTCTGTTTATGTCTATGAAGAATCACAAAGGTACTGGGTTACTCCACCGCGGTACCCCCGAAGCAATCTAAAATAGTCCGAATATAAACACTTATTATAGGTGCACCCTAGTGATTCAGGACAAGCCAAAAACACGGTTTGGAAAATGGATTCATGGTGTACTCGCTTATTATATACATTTTTCTACATTTTGAACACAAACAAAGTTACGGACCGCAGCTCTGATTGGTTGTTTTTTACCGGGAGCGGAAGACTTTCTGCAAATGGCAATAGGACCACTGGGAGGAGCCAGAGGAGCTTGATTTTTTCACAGATTATCTGTCTCATATTCTACTGTCAGGACATAATGACAGGTTTAACAAATATGTAAAAAATATATTTTTACAAAAGTTACCTGCTGCAGCTTTAATAAGCAAGTTTTTGTATTGACACATAACTTAAAGTCTCAGTTACAAGACCCCCCCCCCCCCCCAAAAAAAAAAAAAAAAGTTCATCATGCTATAGTGGGCACATAACATGGGGTAAGTTGTCACAATGGAATGTGCCGTTAAATAGCCAATAACAGTATAGGCTGAGAAATAGCAGAAACGGTAAAAAAACAAAGTTATGACACATTTGGAACAGCGAAAATGTAGAAGGTAACATTCAAATATATTTATATGTATATATTTGAATGTTACCTTCTAAATTTTCGCTGTTTCAAATGTGTCAACTTTTTTTTTTTTTTTTACTGTTTCTGCTATTTATAAAACTAAATATAAAACTGTGAAGAATTTTTATGTATGTATTATGTATGTATGCATGAAAGGAACAGTGTACATTAATCAACATTCATGAATGTAAATGTACCCAAGTTAGCCTGAAGGATTATTTTCATTGGTAGACCCTTTGCCAGATGATTAGACATAAAACTAAAAGAAAATAATTAATAAAAAAACTAATTATAATTATTTTCAAAAAATTTTAATAATTAAAAATTTTCGACAACTTGCCCCAATATATTATTAATGGAATGGAAATATAATGAAAAAAATGTACCTAAGAACACAGTAAAAATTTCTATTAAAATCTTCAGCATATAGTTCAATCTCGTCAGAATACTTGACAGTGGTTTTATTGTGTTTACATCTTTACTCTCAGTTCGGAGGACAGAATTTACAGAAATGATTTGAATGTAAGGGAAATTTAACTGAGCTGGTGATAAGAGGGACTTTTTTATAAAGAAAACTGGCATGTGTTAAAATGACATTTAAAAACTGCCGTTAATCTCTTGGTTGAAATCTGCCTGACTTGTCGCCTTCAAAACATTCCCACCGACAGACAACACTTTTGAAAGCCTCGTAGCTGCTTGAAGTGACAAAAATGTGATACTGTTATCCATCTGAGCATCTCTGGATGTGGAGATCTGTTCCTCTCTAAAAAACATAACAATAATAACGGCCTACAAAAAAAGAAAAAGAAAATAAAGAAAGACTCAGTCAATGAGATGTTAAAATACACAGAGCATTCATCAGCCAGCACTGTCTGTCTGCACACAGGTTCTCTCCTATCTTACCATCTCCTCTCATTCCCCCTTCTTCCAACCCAAACCATGTGTTTCTTGGCCATTAAATAAAAGCCACATTTATTAACCCAAAATGTCAGCCCACAAGCGCTCTGTATCAACGTTTATTTATTTTAATGCAGCAGAAAGATGAAGTAGCATGTGCCAGTGATGCTAGATAAAGCTGACTACAGGCATACACTCACCGAACACTGAAAATATACAAACTTCTCATATTTCTGGACTCCACTCAAAGACACCACTTGTGAAAGTGCCCGCTTTGACTCACAGAGCGAGCAGTGTTCACCGAACAACTGTTGTTTTTTTGTTTAAATCTGATAAGACTGATTTTTAACATCACATTCGCTCGGTTGAAACTGCTTGATCTGTGTCATAACATGCAAAGCAGCATACAGGAAGTGTATCTGATATTATTACTATACTAACTATAAGAGCAGCACAGATACAACGTGTTATTTATTTCTTGCACAGAAGCGTATATTTGCCCACCGTGATGGTTTGACATGTATATAGTCTCTGATGAGGGGGGGTTGTCAGATTTCGGTGTGGGTTTATATAGAGGTGCTCGTATCTATCCCCCACCCCCTCCCCCCAGATGTTGCAGAGCTCTTGTGGGACCAGGAGAAAGCTGTGCATTTTAAACATGCATAAACTAACCTTGTGCTCTCTCCTGGGACTGAAGAGGCCTGTTCTTACATGTTTTTGCGTGTGTGTGTGTGTGTGTGTGTGTGTGTGTACTTCAGATACAGAAAAAAAATGTTCTCTTGAGCCAAACCCATGTTCATATACACCATATTTATCGAATATTTCACCAGATCTTAAATACAATTTCTAGCATTGTTTTTCTCATAATATGCATTATTCAGATATTCATGAATTGCATATTCATGCATGCATGAGCCATAAGCTGCTCAAAGGCATAGATGCAGCGTGTCGGACAGGGAGTGGTTGCTTGTGGACCGCGCCAGTATGCTTTGATCCCATACGGTTTATAAGACGCGCCGAGTGTGATGCGGCTGCTCGGGTCAGACGTGGCTTCACACGCCCTCGTGTCCCCTCTATTAGACAAAGTAAAAACCTCCTTCAGAATGCTTGACCTTGATGCTAGCACAAGACAGACAAGCCCTTCTGCATTTATCCAGAAGCTCTCAACAGTAATCGGCAGCTCAGCGGGTCCGAGGTTGTTTTGGGGGCCCGGCCAAAGAATGTTGCATTCAAATGATCACCGCCCCTGGGTCCCAGAGGTATTCATTACAGGCTGAATAGCTTTCGTTGCCTCTCTTACACAGTCCCATCCTAGATTGCAAATGAAAAGTCGCTGAAAAAAAAATAGGGCACCTTATTAAATTTAACTACTGTAGCATTTAACCTGACATCTTCATTATTCAAAATTACGTTATGAAAAAGCAGCCTCATCTGCGGGGGCAGGTTACCATTGTTTACGCTTCCTTTTGCTGTTCTTTGGCAATTTAATTGGTGGAACGGCATGACAACATTGTGCCGCATAGAGCTCTGGGTAATGATCCACAGCCAATCCTGGAGTGATCATTTAAATAGAGTAGGTTTATTTCTGAAAGTCAATTTCTGCAAAGGCAAATACCTTGAAGTGTTGACTAGAAAATAAAAAAAAAAACACCTTTTAAAGAGTTGCACTGCTAATGCTAAGTAAAAATACTGAATATTGTCATACACTATGGGGTAAATTGTCACAACAAAAATATAATTTGACCCAAAAATGTAACAGTTAAACAATTATTAAACACAAAACAACGTAACAACTCAGAAGTTATAATTGTAGTATAATTGTAAAAAAACTACATGTGTTTTAAATGCATGTGACTTTCCCTGAATACAGTTTTAGAATATAAAATCTCAACAAATGTATTATTAATAATAGTAATAATTAAAAATGTATTATTATTAAGATAATTAATAATAAAAAAGAATACATTTATTTTCCTATATGTAGAAGTATTACATTTTCTTTATCATTTATCATGTTTAAAAATGTATTTTATCACTACAGTTATTAAAAGATGATTATTAAATATTGAAAAGAGTTACAAAACCACTGCTAGAGATCAAAACACATATGATTTCTTCCCCGTGTGACAACTAGCCTGAGTTTCACTCATCCGTCGAAATTGCATTTCTATCAGAAAGCATCTCCTAAATTTGTTTTAATGCATTTTGTGGCGTAATGATGGGGCGTATCTCTTATCTTGAAATGCACGTTTTCTCATCCACCTCATATCTCAGCATGTGTGCTCTTCTTTCATAATGACGAGCTGATTTACGGCTGTCAAGATGGAAAGCTCATAAACAATCTACATCTCCATTGTGAGGCTGCAGTAATTTAATGCGTAATGCGTTCTGCTGGTGAAGCAGTTCTGCCACTCACTCACTACACTATGTTCAAAACACAAGAGCTCTCCTCATATCTTTCCACACTCTCTCTCTCTCATTTTTTCCTTATTGTCAGTGTAAACCACATCAGATACATGACTATTCCCCCAGTTTATTCCTCTCTCCCCCTCCGCTGTGAAGGTTTGATTGACTGCTGACTGTGAAGTCGCCCATAGACAATGATCCCATACAGCCATCATGACCATCATCAGTAATTGATAGTAGATTTAAATTACTCTCCTGCTCACTTGCCATTCATCTCCCACCAGTCCCATTACCCTTGTGCTATTTGACAGGCAATCAGCTCCCTGAGAGATTTGTTGTCCAGTAGAAATGATGTCACATGAAATGGACTAGGACTTGCACATTGTGGATCTCAAAACTTGTCGTTTTTTCCCCCTTCCCCTTCTTTGCGTGCAATGCTAATGAGGGTTGTTGGGAAACTGTGTGTCATCCAAAGTCCTGATTTACACAGAAATTGTAGTTTTTCTTCAATGTTTCGTTTATTGTCAAATGAAAAGCTAGGCTTTTAGAGGAAAACCGCACACCGAAATTATGTTAAAATTACACATAGCGATTTGAATGTAAGTGGATTATGAATAGTAAACACTGAACTGAATGTACAGATATTGTGTGGGTAATTTCCCACAGCCCTGACTCAGTAAATAAAAAGTTTATTTACTTCATTTCATATTATGTGATTCAAATCAGAACTTTCTGAACCTGGAGGTTTTATTCAGTTTCATAAGATGATGCGGAAATATTTTGATTACCAATGACATGACTCCAGTTTAAACATTTCTTTTTTAACAGGCTGGAATTGGAAAAACGGTCTGACTCATAGCACATACATCCCTTCAGAAAATGCATTTATTCAGATTAGCCGGAGTTTTTGCAGTTTCTAGTTAAATGAGTTGATCAGACGACGTTTTCACAACGAAAACACACAGATGTAGCAAATGTTTGCAATGCTCTTAATTTTTGTGCATATCACTTTTTTTTCAGAGCCACATACCACAGCACAGGGTTATTTATTTCCTGTGTTCTCTTTCTTAGCTGCCTGTTTACGCATCTCAGTGTCACAAAAAAAAAAGGAAAGTGTAAAAAAAGAAAGACAGGATACTAAGAAACATCACGTATATTATAACCGTTAGAACACACAAACATAATTGCACCTCAAAACCTGCCATCGGTTCCTGCTCTTATTTATTAGTCTAATTTTCTCCTGAATATAAGCACATCACTCGTATGTATCAACGGCAATGTAAGCCACTGCAAACAGTCGTCTTGTTTTATGTGATTTAGTTTTTTTCATTTGGCAGTAAAATCATTCCTCTAAGGGCCTTACTGTATGAATTATGCCAGCATATTTCCCGCAAACAAACGCAGACATCTGTGAGGCACAACACAATCAAATATGCAAATGAGCATGATACATTGGCTTTTAGAGGCAGAAGTAGGAAGCTCATTAAAACGATTATTGCAATCTTTAAAAGTAACAGTTGGACCGTTATTTGAGTTGAGTTTGAATTTGGAACCAATTTCATACCTAATTGCCTGTAGTTGGCTGTCTGACAGGTTCATTTAGTTTGCTGCAAATAAAAGCTATGTATTAGAGATAATAAAGCAGCAGAAAAGAGGAGCCCCTTTGAAGGTAAAAAAGAGAGGGAACGTTTGAGTCATTTTGAGTCGCATCTGCGCTTAGCGTTTCGTGAAGGGTTCGGCACGATAGTCAGCACAGATAGTAAACTCTCTGCCTTCTGATAACTGTATATATTCTTCTACAGTATTTTACTCCAAGGGAGTGTTTACAGAATAATTCATGATTTGTACAGCCTTTCATCTCATTATCTGCTTTACATCTTTTTCATCACAGTCTAAACTGACTGGCTGGAGGAGGCAGAGCGCAGGACGGCCTGTTTTAAAGCAGCCAAAGCAAACTTCACAGCCAAGCGCAAGTGACTGTTCAGCCTCATAAAAGCAGCCTTTTGTTGTAGTCTAATGAGATTGATTGACCATTTGCATATAATTTTACTTCCTCAAAGGCTCAAATAGCAGGAATGAATCACTGTAATGTGCAGCGCACTTTGATGTACTTTATTCAGCGTTTCATTTGCTGCGTATGTAGTTGTGATTAGTCTTTTTTTCTGTTATTGATACAGCCTGGTTCATCGCTGTTGCTGGATCGTTTCAGTGGCAGAATATAGAACATCAAAGAATGTTGGTTTTCAACAAGATTTTTCTGTTCGTGCCGTAACCCATTTAATTCTCTTATTTATTAGTATCAAATGGACAGTCTGTCCTTGTACTAGCCTACGGTTCACCCCCCATTGTGCAGTATTTCAGACTAACTGTTTGGAAAGGCTTTTCATGCTGCCTTTGGAGACACTCTGTCAAGAATGCTCATTGCATTTCACCATCTATTCACTAGCTTTTTCCTTTTAAAGTTGAAATGTGTGTTTTTTTTTTTTACGTGATACCATTTGTATTAGATTCTATTGTGTTTACCTCGGAATAAATGATAATAGATGAGAAAAATGCATCGTATTCATCATCACTAATGACTAATCAGTCATAAATGAATCATCTTTTGAAAAGCGATGGTTTTGTCATGCAGCCACACTTATGTAATCTGTGTTCTGACGGGTCACGTAACCTCTCTGTCTCTGTTCTTCCCATCAGTCCTACCCAGTGCCCAGTCTTGGGGACGAAGACTTCAACATCCCACCTATAACTCCCCCCACCCTCCCCGAACACATGCTGGCACACCTGCCCGAGTCTGAGTCCGGAACATATCATCACCTGTGCCCCCCGGTCTCCCAGAACGGACTGCACCACTTTCACCTGCAAGGAATGGACCTGCAGGGCATGTCTGTCCCAAACATGTTGGGTCAAGATGGTGGCCTGCTCACCAACTCCCTCTCAGTGGTGAGTACTGGCACTGAGGCTGATGGAAGCCCGTTCCCAACTAATTATGGGATAAAGTTTAAAATAAGTCTGAGATATAAAGTCACAATTATGAGAAATAAAGTTGCAATTGTGCGTGTTAAAAATCGTATTGTGACATATAGTCGCTTTATGAGTTATACAGTGACACTGTGAGATATAAAGCAGCATTATAATGTATTTAGATAATTTAGATGCAGTTGAGAGAAATCAAGTCACATTTTGAGATAGATCACATTGTAATATATAAAGCTAATTCATGCAATTTGTGAAATAGTCACAATGTGAAAAAAAAAAAAAAAAAACATTACCTTATTAATATTTTTTACTCTGTGCTTCCATGTAATCTACAGTAGTATGGAAATGACCAAAAACTGATTATTTCTATGTGGAGGACACTTCATTGTAAGATGCACATGCTCTCCTTTGAGATGTCACTAATGCATTTTGCATGACAGAATTACACAACACCAAAGTCATTTCAGTGCCCAAACAATGATTTAATTGACACAAATGAAACACCTCAACAGAGATTATAAGAGGTTGGAGCGGCATATAGGATGATTGAGATAGCACCCAGCAAATGAGAGCTAATGTGATTTAACACACAGTGAAACAATGCCAAATTCCCCATTGGATTAAGTTAATTAAATATAATTTAGCATCAAGGCACTCCTCCTAATGCATTTTGCTTGCCATGTAGCTGTACAGTATAGTTGTACAGTACATTCAGAAATTGTAGATACATTTAAAAAACCTTTGAAACTTAGAAAAAAAATTATAAATCAGAAGAATAAGGTTAAGTAAAACTGAAGAAAATACAATGTTACAACTGAATCTTTAAAAATATATGAGGTTAAGAAAATAAATTAAATAAATGTGACAATATAATATTTAGTTAATTATTATGAATGTAAAAAAATATGTAAAAAATAACATTAATAAAATACATATACACACACACAAACACACACACACACATAGTGTTAGTACTTATGACATATACATAGTATAAATAGTTACAAAATGTTGTGTGTGATGTATATATATAAATATTCAGTTGAATATTTTATAGTAGTCGATATATTACACATCAAAATTATATCATTTTTGTACATAGTAATTTAATTTGTTACTTTATCCTTCTCTTATCTTTATAAAATGTGGATATTGATCACAAATATCTACAATTCGCTGCTACTTCTGGAGAAACGAAACCCAAACCTTCAATTTTTGGTCAAGTGCAAGAAACCTCATAATGTGATTATGACACATGTGAAGTGCTGGTGAGCTGTGACTAACTGTGGTTGAAGATGAATGTGAGATGTGCTGCTTATCTGACGCTCGAGTCAAACTGAAACTTCTCCTCTTCATCTCTCACCTATTGTTTTCCACATGCTCCATGTTTGGGGACAAACCTAAATATTGAGCGTTATTTTTCAGTGCGAGAAACCCTGTTAATAGTAACCTTTTTTTTTCTTGAACTTTGTTCGATTATACAAGCACAGTTGATTTATCTTTTTATCAGAAATGAGTGCCCGAAGGTGAAACAACGACAGTCATAATAATCAGAAAAATATTTTTTTTGTTGCTCTTTTGGGAAAATGCACCTTCGTAGTGCCCCTCTTAAACTCCCATCAAAAAGATTTTTAAAGAATAACATACACATGGGTGGCTAAAAAAATAAAACACTCCAAGTGACATGCACACTGAAAGATATTGAGATTCACAAAGGCATTTGTTCTTTTCACCTTAATGTTCTCAGTGCTTGGAGAACATCCATTTAGAGCGGCTATGAATTATGGTTGCCAGGCAACGGGACAGAGAGCTTGTAGCTGCAGTGGAGAATGAAAGAGCTAGCTGATGGAATTAATTTTCTCTCGGCATTAGCCTGTTGGAGCTGCCTTCTCTGGTGGAACAGAGAGTGCATTTATGTGCCTCTTACATTTTGCATTCATTTTATAGGTCTCAGAGCTTGCATTGTTTAGCCAGCAGAGATAGTTGAGTGAAATGTGCTTCACCTTAAAAAGTATTCGATTAAAAGGAAAATTATCTCATAAGGTTTCACCGCCCTTGCTCGTTCCATTAAAAAGAATGAAAGTAAATGTCGCCGGATGGCTTAATGGATCCCCCAGTTCTAAGAAACGGGAAGGCTGCTTTTTAAACGTAAAACGTGGGAGATGAGATCTTATCAGGCCGTTCTGATGAGCTCGCTGATTCGCATACAACGTGACAAATTTATTGGAAACGCTCAGGTAAGGTTTGCTTTCCAGAAAGCCACGTGTCCGCTTAAATAAGCACAAGTTGATGTGTGTAAAATGTGCAAATCTAAACAGAGCTGACAGCGGAGGAGAGAGAGAGGGCGTGAGCGGCAAAATGCAGCGAGATCGTCCATCATCAGCGCAAAAGCCACTAAATCCTCATCCAGCGGTGGCCTAAATAAAAAAAAAAAAAGGAACAGTAATGGACATAAATCTCCATTTATTGTAAATTTGCAGCAAAGCCTACAGTTTGCAGCACGCTGCAAAACGGCCACATTTGAGACCTTGAAAGTACAGTGTGACAGGCCACTTCTATTAGACTGCTTTCACATAGATCATTTACAGTCATGCTTAATAAGAGACATGTATTTGCGTGCGCTCTTGTAAAATTAGAGCAATTAAACTCTGGCATGTCCAAATGACAGATGGTGTAATACGTCTTTAAGCTTTTATACTCCAAATTACCTCACTCACTTCTCTTATGTACTCCTGCATGTCATAAATATTGGGTGTTTTCCTTCATGTAGACTGACGAAGGTATTATTGCCATACATAAAACAACGGCGATTTTGAAGCGGATTAACTCCAGAGCAAAAGAAATTAATAGCTAAGATTATGCCGGAATATATTTAAGATGATCAAAAGGGTAAACAAAAAAGCCAGCGTGTCTTTTAGCTTATAAAGATCTACAGTAACGCAAGGACATGAAATACACCCTCATTACTCTGCCTGAAAAAGACCTTATCGTTGGGCTGTGGTTTTATTACCCTGAGCAAACAATTGGCTCTGATCTAGTCCAGCACTTAAGCTATTTATACCTTTTTAATGGAAACAGAAGGACATGAAAGTGCCCCTGAAGTGAAAGCCGGAGTAAAGTAGACATTATTCTCCTCCCTTTAAAATGTCATTGGACTCCATGGAAAGCTGGGTTCTCTCGTCCCTTTCATGCATCTTTGTCGCACACTATAGGAAGATAAGCATGCAAATAGTCTCCTACTGTACATGGGATTACAATTTGCCCTGTGATTTAAAAGAAATTGATATCAAATGAGTATGACCTCCTTTGCAGCACGGGTCAGTGGATCTGATGAAAAAACAGCCAGCCTAGGCAGCCATTTGTTATTTAAAACTTAAAAAGTGCAGAACAGGCAACCTTTAGGGCTTTTGTCTGTGACCTCGTCACGTGACCTCTATTCATCCCTGGCAAGCCTTTGTCCTCTGTGTAGTGGAGATTAATGGTGAGCTCAGATGATAAATACCATTACAACCCCGCTCTGACAAACGCGATTTGAATTGTTTTTCAGCAGCCATGTTGATCCATTCGCTGTAAACTTGAGAAATTTCGCTAGTTATTGAAGTATGATTAAACAATCTGTCGCTGATTTCACACTTAGTTACTGCCAGAGAGCTTGTCCTGCCTCTTGGTTTTGTTTTACCAAGAAATAGAAAGTGACCTTTATCAGCATGCGTGGTTTTAAGTTGAAATGTGTTTTCTACCTAAAACTGACCACATTGTCTTATTACCCACACAAGGTGGGTATTGTCTGGTTAAATAGCAGAAAAAGTCCCCCCAAGAAAACACAGATGTTTCACAAGAAATGGAGTGGGAAGGGTATAATACTGAAAACACTGAATGTATTAATAAGGTGTGTATGAAGGTGAATGCATTTCACTGAAAAATGAAACTTTGTCCCATCCATTAACATCGTAATGGTTAAACCCCCTGAAAAGTTGAACACTTTTCCACTGCGATCTTTTTTTTCCAGCCATTTCATGAGAACTTGACATTTTCACCGGTGTCAGTTTATGATTAGTCAGTTAACCGCTAAAACCGCACGGATTGAAGAATTTCCTCCGTATAGCTGTGTAATGTTGTCATGTCATGTATCCGTCCAGTCAACTGCTTTCAGAGACATGCCGAATTCTCGTAAATTAATAGTCTTTCCGATGCTCCATTAAACACAGTATAAACACTTTCACGTATTAAATTAATTAATCAAGTTAAAAACATGAAAGTCTTGTGGGCTTATTGTTGTTTTTAAAACTGAACTGTATATTTTAAATATATTTATCACTTAATTTAAATGATAAAAGCCCTGGCAATCATCCAGAACACCCGAGTATCACAGCCCCACTCAAAAATGCATTACATACTGTGTGCATGGCACAACATGTAATGCATTTTAAAACATTATACACTACTTTGTGACTCTCAGCTTCTGGCAGTATGAAATATGTGAAATATTTGCATTAGCATTATTCAGTCCTCTCACAGGCTCTCTTCAAAATAAGAGACGTTAGAAAGCAATTTGAGTATGTTTTGAGTAATGAGGGTCCAGTGTGTCTGAAGTGTTTATGTGGGGAGGGAGACACAGAGTCACCTGTCCTTCAGAGAAATGCCCGTGGCCTCTCACCCCAAAGCTCCACCTGTCGGGGGCATTGTGTTGCATACAATGGTGGGCGTGGGGTACATTTCAGGTCACCTGTTGCTTCAGACAGTATCAGGTGACGGACTACAGCTACAGGGCTTGTCCTTGTCGGAAGTGATTTATCCCCCAGATACAGTGTACAAAAGCAATGTTTCTACACCCTGCTACAGACTAGCATTCACAGCAGCAGGATAGTGAAAACCCAAACCTGTTATAAGGTATGGATGGAGGTGTTAGTGCTAGTTAACACTGGGATTATGCTCGGATGTATATGTAGACCTTTAAGGGATTTCTATTGTTTAGCCAAGTATTTTTTAATAGTACCTTTTACTTTTTAAATTAATATTTGGTAACACTTTGGCATAGGGACTGATTCTCCTTATTAATTAGTTACTTATTAGCATAACATATTAGTTGTTTATTAGTACTTAGACAGCACATATTCTGCATGCCAATATTCTACATCTGTAATCATACCAAATACCTAAACTTAACAACTACCTTACAAGCTATTAAAAACAGCAACATATTAGGAGTTTACTGAGGCAAAATCATAGTGATGGTTTGTTAATAGCTTGGACCTTAAAATAAAGTGTGACTGAATATTTCAGATATTTCAGATTTAAAAAAAAAAAAAAGCATATATGTAAAAATATTCAACGTTTCACTGTTACAGGCGAAACGAATAAACAACATGATCATAATGTGAAAAAAATAACAATTCACTAACCTTTCACTAAATATATAATATTATATGGTCTTTATAATATAAGAAATTATAAGCATCCCCTTCTATTATTAGTGCCTTATTGTAACTTCTGGTTTTGTTTGTTTATTTGTTTTGAAAGAAAGCAGCATCCAAGTTGATTTTGCTTCAGAATGATGCTTCAGACTTTCATTCCTTTAACTTGCAACCAACAGAAACGCATTGAGGTTCCATTTATTTGAAAGCTGCATTTGAAAAGCTAGGTGTTTTTGTTTGAAATGAAGTTTTATTTTAATCTTCCAGATGCAGCAAATGGTCAACTCAGACTCCCGTTACGGCGGCCATCCTCAGGTGGACACACTCAGACCCAGGGTCCAACCTGGCATGGTTCCTCAAGGTCAGCTGACCACTATCAACCAATCACAACTCAATACTCAGCTGGGTCTGAATAACAACAGTGGCACCCATGGATCCCCGTCTCCACCAGAGAGCAAGTCAGCCACACCCTCCCCCTCCAGCTCCGTGCACGAGGACGATGCAGATGATTCTGCCAAGGTGAGAGAGAGAGAGAGTTTTACCCCTTCTGTGATCTCATGAATAAAAAAGCTTATCTTCCTCACACACACACAGACACACACATATGGTCACATGCACTGTGGCAAAATAGAGTGTATTAAAAGCAATGAGTCATTGCTGACCTTTTAGCAAGTTGTACTGCCATGTTTCCTGAAACATAGATTTGCTAAGACACTGATCTGCCTCAAGTCTGTTCTTCAAAGCCAAAATACAGTGCATTTTCTCCAAAACTCACATCAGTACTGATCCTCTGGAAAGTGTGGTCATTTATATGCTCCGCTAAGATATTTTTGCGTAACACAGAAGACATGGTTCAGCATTAATAAGTCAAGAGCTGTAAACATACACAATTATGGGCTTTTTGTGTTTATAGAAAGTGTCACAGTCTGATATTTCAGTCACTTCAATTAAAATGTAGCGGACATTTTCAGAGTTAGGGCTGGTATGCTTACGAAGCTTTAGGCTGGTGACTAATTGCTATTCAAGTAATTAAAATAATCGTCTTTTTAGATCATTTAACATTTACAGAGTTAAAGTGTAACTCAACACAAATATACCTTAAACAATATTTTTTCACACTGAACTTGAAAACAAATTTTATGTTATTTTAAGCTAACTTAAGTTTTGTTTTATTTTAAGGCTTATAAATATTTAGATATTTAAACTATTAGAATGACACACATAATTGTTTAAATATATCTATGATAAAATATTTAGCTTGTAATTTTTACTGCAAAAAATGACTATTTCCTATTTTGAAATTACTTGTAAAATGTGTATTTTATGATATTTCTACATGCAATTCAAATTCCCCTAAGTGGTTAGAAATATTTGATTGCCCTTTAAAGTAAACAGATCTGTAACCGTATGTAATAATCCGAATGCCATATTGATACTGTATATTAAAAGTAATATTTCATTGTCTAGAAATTGTTCTCTGCAGCTGCAGTCTTTATAGAAATATTTATCTGGTCATCACAAGCAACTGCAAACGTCATGGAAAATTATTGGTAAAAATGCGTGGGAACCCGGTTCATAGAGTACGAATAATGCACGATAGTCATTAAAATTTAACAAGTAGCTCCAGGCTTTGGAGACAAGGCTCACTAACTTGCTTTAGGAAGACAATTCATTCATAAAGCTGTTATTATGGCTTAATTTAATTGGATATCTATTGTTTACCATACAGATCAGTGGGGCAGAGAAGAGAGCAGCCACAGACATGGCCAAGAAGCCCAAAACCCCCAAGAAGAAGAAGAAGAAAGACCCCAACGAGCCTCAGAAGCCAGTGTCAGCCTACGCCCTGTTCTTCAGAGACACGCAGGCAGCTATCAAAGGCCAAAACCCGAATGCCACATTTGGGGAGGTTTCTAAAATAGTTGCCTCCATGTGGGACGGCCTGGGCGAGGAACAGAAACAGGTGACTTTTTCTCTTTTATCTCTTTTATTATTTTATTTCTCTTTTATTTTCTCTTTATCTTGCTATGATCTTGTGGCTGAATCATAAAGGCTATCTCTTTCTATACACACAGCACATGTTTTGTTTATTATCTAAGGTATTTTCTACAGTATATACAATAGTATATCCACATAACGATTTGTTATGACAGCAGATGCGATGACGCACATGTTGGTCAGAACATTTGTTGATTTCCCCTTGTGCAATCAGAGAATAACATTGTCTGTGCAGTGGTGCTGTGGTTGTGCATGGTAGGGGAAGTCTTAAAGTCAGGTGTGAAAACAGTGCAATGTGCGAATTTTTTTTCATTGGAACATAACAAACAAAGGTTTTGTGGGGTCTGCTAATCGCTTTATCAAGTTTCGGTACGCATTTGACATGAATACAGTCTGTAATGTAGTAAGCAATAGTATTTTTATTTTTATTTAATTGCATTCTGTGTTGGAAAGGTTACTTTGGAAATGTAACAAGTTACATATTACATGTTACCCTATTTAAAATGTGATAATTAATGTAAAAATGTCAGTTACTTTATTAAAGTGATATAATAGATTACTTTTCAAAATGTTTGACACATGTTTTTATATGTTGGATCATTTTCAAACATTTTAAGCAGCAGGGTTAACCTTACAGTAGAACTCAACACTAACCTTTTTAACTTGAATATAAAAGAAGATAATCATTTACTTTTAAAGCACAGCCACCACAAAATCAGACATTAGCACCTATTTTTACTTTGAGATTGTTCTGTGGTTAAATCCAGATTTAAGCATCAGATATAGTTTAATAGCTATGCAAATGTTTGTTAAATCAGACCTTTACATAGTTTTGACAGGCAATACTGGAATTTAACAATTCTTTTGGGGGAAAAAAAAACTTGTTAATCTTTCAAAAAAAATAAAGCATAAATACAAACCCAAATAGTAAATAAAATAGTTATCATATAAGCATGTGTCTTGTTCTGTGTCCTAAACTCCTCAAACACTGGTGTCTTTAGAGCAGCCAATGCAGTTTTGGAAATAAATCATATAAATCTGTTTGTGTGTGAAAATTATTCAGATGTAAACCCCTTTGTAATCTTTAACCTTTTCATAAGGAACTGTAATTTAATTACACATTTTTTTTGCTCAGTAACTGTATCTGATTACAGTTACATTTACATTGTAATTAAATTATGTAATTCTGTTACGTGTACAGTAACTAGTTGATTTTCAAAGTACTTTAGACTATTTTAAATTAATAGTTCCTCTCATATTACTTAAAACATGTAGCCAACTTACTATTATAAATAACAATAAACTGTGCATAATTACATGCAAGTAACCCTAAACCCAACCCTAATCCTAACCCTAACAATATAGTTAACACATATAGTTAATTAATATTACTCAGTACTTAAATGTACAGTATAATTATACTGTAACAAGGACAGCTTAAAATAAAGTGTAACCAAACATTTTTAAAAACTGATTAAAAAAAATGCACAGTTTATCCCAAAATTACAAAATAAAAAGTAAAAAATGTTTAAGAATATTTCAGCATTTTTTGTCTATATAATGAAAGTCATTGGAGTCCAAAACAACACTGGAACTGTAAGGGCAAAAAAAAAAAAAAAAAGGATTGGAATGACAAAGATTTTCAGTTTGAGTCATTTTTATTTTTTGGTACTCATTAGATCACGCAGTCAAATAGCAATTATTTTTCATTTGCAGTGCATTACAACAAACGTAAAAGTGTTATATTAGAGCTTATGTACTACAGTAAATACCCTTGTAAATGCTAAATACCCTCATTAAGGTTCCTTTTAAGACTGAAAGCCGTGACGATGAAAAGGATTAGCACTTATGTTAACATCTAGACTGTTTTTTAGGGTGTGAATTTAGGTTTTGAACAATGACATGACTACGAGAGCCGCTTCTGATTTCAGAATAAACACAACTGAAAGTAACCATTTCTCTCACCAAAGCCACCAGACGGCATCTACAGTCATAAAAAGCTGTTTTATTTTTTTGTAGTCGTTTATTTTGTGCTCTTTTGACTATGTAAAACACTCAGCCGGTGAAGCTGATGAAAACACTTAAAAGTACTTTTACTCAGGAGAGGATGTTTGCCTGATAAAAGAACATCATGTCTCTCTGCTGCTTTTTTTTCTTTCTTTCTCTATCTCTCCTCTGCTCTTGTCTTTTTAGTAGAGGTCTATTGGTTGAGGTAATAACAGCACAGATGTATTGATGGGCAAATAATTACACATATGCCCCAACTGAAAGGGGAAATATGGACAGTCCATAAAGGCAGAAGAACAAGCGATGGATAAAGTGGGCTGCACTCAAGCACCATTTCAGTGCTCCAACAACAATTACGCATTATGGCTCATAAATGGACTGCCATTAGATCCCATTTCTAAGAATAATTGTGCACAGGAACATGAAGAACAGCTTTGGCCTCTTAATATATATATTTTTTCGTTGTTTGTTTGTTTTTATCATGGCAGATGTACAAGAAAAAAACTGAAACCGCAAAGAAGGAGTACCTCAAACAGCTGGCTGCATACAGAGCGAGCCTCGTGTCTCAGGTAAATGACTCCGGGCATTTGACATTTGACAAGGGACATTTTGAGATGTTCCTGTCTAGCAGTTTAGAGATGTTTTTGAGACAGCTTGAATAATAAATAGATTCCCATCAAACACCTAAATGGAAAAATTATGAAAAGAGTGTGAATTATTTTTTTCACGCTATCGTTGTTTGCAAGGAATCCAATAATCCAATACACATTATACATATATAATGTGTAGCAACATTTAAGGCATGCAACCAGAATAAAAATACCGTATTTTTCGGACTATAAGTCGCACCTAAGTATAAGTAGGATCAGTCCAAAAATACATCATGATGAGAAAAAAAGCATATATAAGTCGCACTAGACTATAAGTCGCATTTATTTAGAACCAAGAACCAAGAGAAAACATTACCGTCTACAGCCAGGAGAGGGTGCTCTATGTTTTCAGTGTAGGCTACAGGAGCACTGGGCAGCAGAGAGCGCCCTCTCGCGGCTGGAGACGGTAATGTTTTCTCTTGTCGCAGGACCAGCCAAACTATGAAAAAAAGTGTGACTTATAGTCCGGAAAATACGGTACTGTGAACAGGATTGATTGGAATATACAGAAAAAAAACAATATTTAGAATATATATATATATATATATATATATATATATATATATATATATATATATATATATATTAACCACTTTTTTAACTTTCTCTAGAGCTACAATGACCCAGGCGATGTGAAGGCATCACAGGCCTCTCAGATGTTTGGACCAAAGCCATCAATTTTCTCCGGGGCAGGCCAGTCTCACCCAGGTCTCTACATGGCTTCTCCATACCACCAGCAGGCAGGACTCAGTCCCCACCTGCCCCAGATGCAGTCAGGCCTAGCTCGAGGAAATGGATCCCGGCCCAACGCGCCCATGCAAGGAGCAGTGAACATGGGGAGCATGGCGGGCTCGTCCCCCCCTCCACTGCAGATCAGCCCCCCCTTACACCAGCACCTCGGTCTGCACCAGCAACAACAGCAGCTCAGCAGCCACCCGCTGCCCCTGCACTCCCCATCCATGGCCCAGGTGAGACAACCATTCATTATGTCAACAATGAATAATACACCTTTTGGCTTTTTAGATACTTTTGAATTTTGAGTCAACATTTATATTTAAAATAAGTTCTTATATGCTTTACTATTCAAAAGAAAAAAAAAACTGAAAGAAATTCATAATTGTATTCAGCAAAGATGCAATAAATTGTTCACAAATGACAGTGAAGACATTTATAATGTTGTTCAAAAAAGTTCCACAAAAATATCAAGCAGGACAACTGTTTGAACATTAATAATAGGTAATGTTTGTTGAGCAGTAAACCAGCATATTACAATGATTTCTGAAGTAATTGCAGCTGAAAATTCAGCTAAATAAATGACATTGTAAAATTGTTTTACTGTAAAATTTTAAAATAGGGAACAATTATCTTTAATTGTTATAATTTCACAATATTGATGTTTTTACTGTAAAATCATAAAACAGAGAACAATTATTTTAAATGATAATTTCACAACATTTCTTTTTTACTGTAAAATTGTAAAATAAACAATTATTTTTAATTGTTATAATTGTATAGTATTACTGTTTTACTGTAAATTTCTCAAATAGGAAACAATTTTTTATTGTAATAATTTCACAATATTACTGTTTTACTGTAAAATTGTAAAATAAACCATTATTTTTAATTGTAATAATTTCACAATATTACTGTTTCACTGTAACATTTTAAAATAGGAAAGAAATATTTTAAATTTTAATTTCACAATATTACTGTTTTACTGTAAAGTTTTACAATAGGAAACAATTGAAACCAACCAAAGACCACTTATATAGACTGCACGTTTCACCATCAAATCAATTCCCAATAGATATCATAAAGCCCTATATCTTTCTTCTTCTTGTAATGTTAAATATATCACAGTAAAATAAGTTGTGAACTCTGTTTAATGTTGACTTTAATCAAAGAAAGCTATTAGCAGCCTTTTCACTGTTATTAGAGCAAGACCAAAAAGAGGAAAGACAGACACCGAGCCAGGCCAATTAAAGGATCCGCTCCCCCTCCAATCTATTTTCCATAAACCTTTTGGAGAACCCGCCTTGTCTGATTCTTCTCCAATTTCCATTATACATTATCGTGGAGCAGATAGTAAAGCGTATATGTGTGTGTATGAACGTGAGAGTGGAGGAAGTGCTGTTTATGCAGCAGATGCAGCAACGTTTCATTTTTCATCATTTCCGGCCCCCTCAGTCTATCTCTCACGCCGACGAATGAGGTCAAGAGAGGAACCATTAATATCTGCCAGCTTGTTTTATGTCCACACTGTGCAAAAAAATCCCAGCATATCACACAGACAGATTTTCAATTTTCTCTCTGTAATAAACAGATGCATTAGGATTTGGATGTGACTTAAGGTTGCACAAAAAAAAAAACTCACATTGAGATTGATGAATACATCAGTGTGGAAGACAAAACGCCTCAGCTATCTGATGAAAACAGTTTTTCAGACCGGGCCGAAGGAAATGAAATTAGTTCTCTGCTAAAGTGTATAGGAGGAGAAGGCTGGTTTTGGAGGACGTAGACAACAGCAAAAAAGAGAAAGCAAATAAAGGCTCTACCCGTTCGCACACAAACCCCTAAAAAATCCAATTAAAGAGAAAAAGACCTCTTTTGAAATAACTTCCACTGTGTTTATGTGTGAGGAGGAAGAGGGTGTTTCGACTGCAGCCTTATTATTAGCATCAGTGCTAATTAAACCCTCGTTCCTCTAATAGAGATCTGAAGCAGAGGTGGTTAAAGAGAGGTTTGAAGCCCAAGTCTCCTTAAGCACTCGCGGTGAGTTCCGTGTTGATCCGTTTCATGTCTTAATAGCCTTGAGTTGCGCTGGAACTTCAGTGGGATTGAGATGAGGTTGTAATAAGGTCCTAATGAATAGCACCCTTGTGTCTGGAAGCTCTTTAAGAGATGAGCATCAGCTGGGAGGCAGGACTGACTGGTGCTGGAGAGAAGGAGAGGGCGGAGAATCACATTGTCTTGGGGTAAACAGGGATTAGCTTCATAAAAAGAGATGAATCAGGTGGTCAGAAGAACAGGTGACACGCTATCCAATGACAGCGCCGGGCCCGAGTTGAGTGACGAGCTGTTTGTGTGTGAATTGTGTTTTTTTCGTTGGCAACATATAGATTCCATCAAGGACGAAAGCGAAAAACGGATTTCCAATTCAAACTGTTGCGGCGAAAAAAAGTTTGCCATTCACATCTGAATATGAAAGACCTATTGTTGTAAGTTTCTCTTCCTGTGCCCGCTGGGAATTCTGGGAAACGTTGTATTTAAAAGAGCAACTACTTGACTGAATTTCATGTGCTTCTTTTTTATCACTCCTCGGCAGGAAAATTAACTATTGCCGTGGATGATCATCGGCGTGAGGCAAAAAAGTGTCTCATTTTCATGCAGATTATAGTGTGAATTTGTCTGAAGTCCAATTTTAGATTACCACAGGGCTCCTTGTATGGCTGTGTCAATCTTTTGGAGGAGAGTACGAATGCTTAAACTTGGCTTTTCTCTCCTCCGTTTGGGGAGTTCTTAAGCCTGTTCCGCAGATCCTGCCTTTATGGGAGAGTTTTTAAATCCAAAGGGGAGTAATAATCCTCGTTCATTTTTGCATATTTGTGGAGAGCAAACAAAAACGCGCGGTTCAACTTTTTCGGGGAGCCGAGGCGGGCCGGGGGGAGGTGGGGTGGTGTTGTGGGGGGGTGGGGGACACAAAGGGGCAGATGGAGCCTTTGTGATCGAATGAAGGAGAAGAATTTGAGGAACAATTCATGAATAGGTAGAATCTCTGGAGGGGGAAAAAAACGCAGCCACCTGCTGTCTTGCTCTTTCAGGCAGATTCTCTTGTGTACCACTGAGATTAACTTCCTTTTCACATGCAGTCTTTCTTAGACTAAGAGCAGAGAAGAAGTCTTCAAATTAGAATATCTGCTCTGTTTGTTTTTCGTCTACCCCCACCGGTCTCTCCGACCACCGAATGCAGTTCCTCATTAATGCTCATTTGAGGCTGCTTGCATTACACCGTCATCATGTCCACTTCAGATCCTGTAGGATGTTTGCTGGAATTGGATTGGACGGGCTGCTTTGCTCTGCTTTCTCTCAGAAAGTAAAAACAGGAAAGCTAGTGCAGCATTCTCATGCCTGGCTTTAATACAACTCGCTGTTTAAATATTTATGTAGTTGGACAGTTCACCCAAAAATGAAAATTATGCTATTCCAGACCCGTTTTGCTGTGTGGAACTCAAAAGTAAACATCTACGAGAATCCATGAGAGAGCTCTTGCCATTATAGCTTTAAGACGTCAAGCTCCAAAAATGAACAACACATAAAAACAATTAGTCCAATTTGTGTGAACAGATCCAAATTTGAGTCATCATTCACTGATCACCATCCTCTCCCTTTAGGTTTACTCTACCATTCACAGAATTGGGGTTAAATAAGTTTATTTATTTCTATTCATTTAGCAAATATGCATTCAATTGACTATGACATATTATTCAAATAAATAAATGCCCAAAATAAATCCTGAACTAAAAATGTATCAAGAAATCATGGAATTCACAAAAAGATTAAACAGCACTGTTTTCAACATCCTGTAGGATCATGTGACACTGACGCCTGGAGTAATGACGGCTGAAAATTCAGCTTTACCATCAAAGGAGGAAATGAAAGGAAATCCAAATTAGAATGATTTTAAATTGTAATGATATTTCACAGTATTACTGTCTTACAGTATTTTTGATCAAATAAATGCAGCCTAGGTGAGCATAAGAGACTTCTTCCAAAATCTTCCTGACCCCAAGCATATGTGAAGCCAGTGAAAACATTACTTGTTTAATGTAATTGCACAGCCTTATATTACTTACATTTTCAGCTACTTACATAACTTCAGATGCCCACGCAAAGCCATTTTATTGCTTCCCCTGGTCACTTTGAGAATAGCAGCGTAACCATTACTTAAAAATGTCTACTTTTGTGTTTAACTGACAAAAATAACAGCATGATGACCATAAATAAATAAATAATGCATGAATTTCCATTTAGGCCAGAATTATTCCTTTAACATTGTGCTGCAATACTAGCATATAAATTACTATTATTATTATTACTATTATATTACAGATCCCATTTGCTCTCATACATTACAGGCCTTGACTTTGTGGGACCTGCAGCATGTAAGATCTCATATGTAATCTGCTGTTGTGTTCAGGGTTTCCCTCTTCAGGCAGAGTATCAGAGCATGGTAAATGTCACATCCTCCGCCGGACCCGGCCTGTCCCCTTCAATGGACTACCGCACGGGCTGCAGGAATGGACCGACCCAGGGCCTGGACTGGACCCCTGACTACTGCGGCAATGGGTGAGCGGACACTAGCCATATCAGTCAGGATAATAAGCAATTTTCTCCGGCAGCCATGTTGACTTGTTGGTATCTCCCTCCACAGAGCCCTGCAGAGGGACAAAGCCCTGTACCTGACCTGATCGACTCTCCCAACCCCACGCTCCTTCACGCTCACAGAACCAAGGCAGTTCCTCATCCCAGTACAGCTATTCAGGACCTGTATTGTTCAGGCCTTACTTTAGACTAGACACAATCCACGCATCAGCAAACCAACGTTTGAATGTTTTCTTTCTCATGGCTCACACTTTAGTGCACCCTATCGTGGTGGCTTTGGAATTTCTATCTCCTTCTAGCTTCTGACATTCAGACATTTTGGATCTTTAAAATAGAGTTTAAATCATCGCTAGCATGAACATGTAAATTGTATGCTAAAATTAGTTTCGATGCAATCACCTCTCTAATGATATTGACTTTTAACGCCCTCCTATTGTTCCGCGTCCTAATAAGGAAACCCCCTGTAGACGTGTGTTTTATTGGAGATTGCTTGTGGTTTTTAAGACGTTTGCGTAGGTCAATTTGCCTCGCAGGAAGGTTGTGTCAATCCATCGGTTTCTAAGCACTTACCGCTGCGCGTCGGAGACTCCAAGCTCTCGCTGACAAACGGCGGAACGAAAGCCAAAACAGAACTTCTTTTTTGTACAAAGAGGGGAAATCGCAATCCGAAAACAGAAAAGAAACAAAAAGCCACAAAAAAAAAAAAGAATGCAGACGATATGACTCCTGCGTCTCGCCCCGCTCCTCTTTCTCGTCGTATCATTCTTCCTCTCTGTAATGATCTTTTCTAGTCAACTGCCTTAGAAACAGAGTTCTGTTGTAAGTATAAAACAGTGGCTCATAGGAAGGTTATGAACGGCCGGACGGGTTGTTTCAAGCTGTAAATAGAATCTGTGTTACTCCTAGAGTATAAGAATTCAACTTTTTTTTTTTTCTAGTAACAATGTGATTTTGAATTGGACCACACCAGTTCGTTTAAAACTCGAAAAGGGATAATTAGCCAAGAGGGGTAATTTCTTGGCAGCGGCCGTCGCTGTTGATTAGACCGACTAAAGAGACTAAAGAAGTATTCTTTTCCCAAGTTTAATAACGTTAAGGTTGATGAAATGATTCATTGAGGAAAGTCCTAAAGAAAAGTTTATTTTGTATTACGCAAAATACTTCTTTTGTATCACTTCTGGCATATTGATTAATGTCATCCAAACTATGTGTATGCAATTGTCAGATGCTTATATGGTGTTAATTAGAAGAAACAGTGGCAGATTGGAGAGTTGCTGTATAACCCTGGCATATGGCTGATCATTTACTATTCCTCTACACTGTGTCTATATGAGATCTTTTTATGGTACTTGTTTGCGCCTATTTATGAAGGAAAAAAAATAACTGTAGGTGTTTTTTGAGTAATTATGTTAGAGTTCCAGGGATGTTTTTCTGTTCATTTGTTTTGCCAGAATTGATCCAGGCAACAATGTGAATAATTCTTATTTAGTTTTTATTGTGTTTGAAAATAAATAAAGGCAAACCTGCATTTTTGTGCAGTAATTCATCAACGAGTGTCACGAGTGTTTCATTGCGAGAAATCCAGGGCAAAATATTCGTACGGAATATTATTTAAAACATTTAGAACCTCATCAATTCTCTGGCAGAAAAAGGTCAAGCTTAAGTTTATGTATAATGAACACTAATTCTCTTGCTCACTCATATCTCATAACTGGGTCACAGAGTTGTTGATACAGAGCGTAATAATAACAATCCATTTTCCAACCATGAACCCAGCACAAATAAACCTCCCAAAGTCAAGAGCACATTCCTGCCCTGCCATACAGCAGCCACAGACCCCTTCACCACTAAATGCTTCCTTAGTGTCATAAGTCAGTTTTTCTGCAAAAAATGTCTCCATAATGCAAAGAAACAACAGTAATGTAATGATACAGTACATCAGAATTTTGTCTTATTTCTGTCAATTTTTTTTTAAAAACTACACAACATTACTGTTGCATACTTCATACTCAACCTAAAGCAAACCATAGGGGAATAATGAAAAGAGTGAATATATCCCCTGACAATATCATCCACCACTCAAAATGAACAGGCCTACAATAGTAGGTTAATTATTTAAACTTGTTAAAAGATTCTGGATTGTGAAAGTACAAATCATAAAACAATTATGTACAGCTGAAGTGTTTTATTAGTTGTAGTTTTAGGTAAAACACGGTCGAAGTTAGGTTCTGTAAACGGAAATCAACTTCCTTTTGACCTAAAACCCTATTTGGACAATGTCCAGCCTTAATGGACTTTGTACAGGAGTGTCACTAAAGAAGCTAAAGACAGATGAACAGACTCTCTCTATTCTGACTGCCTTGCTGTTTTTGAGAACTACAGCTCCTTAGCATGGAGGTCGTTTTTAGTGATGGCAAAATATTGCCATCTGGTGGCCGAAGGCAGAACAGCAGCGAGCCTACAGCGTGAGCACAAATAATCACACTGCTTGATTTAACAGACAAATGCTAATATTATTCATATGATATCCCCCTTAAATTATGATTCATATTCCAGATAATCCTGTTTAAATAACAGGTAAATGTCCAGAATGATTAACTATGTTTTTTTACCAAGGTGACTATGTGGAGCTAACAGATGGTGCAATAAGTGACTCATGTTATCCCATACAGATCCTTATCACCTCATCCACTCAATAGTGAAGGAAAGAAAACAACAGAAATCCTCCCATGAAATCACACCCTTTCCTACTTGCTCACTATCCAAAAACAGTTGATAAAATGAAGAAACGAGCAATCAGCTGGGTCCCACTTTATATTAAGTGGCCGTAGCTAGCCTATGTACTTACATCAAAAAATTATTAAAGTGTACTTATTGTGTTCATATTGTATTGTAAAACACTTTTACTGCAGTTGAGGTGGGATACGGATTAGGTTAGACCCAGGTTTGGTGGTATGGGTAGGTTTAAGGGTGGGTTAAAGTGTAAGGGGTGGCTCAACAGTGTAATAATCTATAAAAGTAATTACACAAATAAATTACAGATGTAATGCCATGCACAAATTAAAAATAGATAAATTAAATGTAAATACATGTGTACGCAGTTAGTGCATTGTACCATATGATTCATTTAAATCATAAGTACATAGTAGCTAAGGCCACTTAATATAAAGTAGGAACACTGTTAAAGAAATAGTTCACCCAAAAATAAAAATTCAATCATCATTTACTTACCCTTTCTTCTTTCTGCTGAAAACAAAGACATACAGTTGAAGGTCCCCATTTACTTCTATGACTTCATGTTTGGAAAAAAAAGTCAATGGGGAACATGAGCTGTTTATGTTTATCAGAGACAGAAATTCATAAAGGTTTGGAAGAACTTGAGGGTGAGTAAATTATGACTTTTTTTTTGGGGGGGGGGGGTCAACTGTCTTAAAAACTGACTCGTGGTTCTCTGGATCTTGATATAAATGAACAAGTTCAAGCATTGAGAAGCCAAATCTTAGGCTTACGAGTCAGAAGGGTAGAATCTTGATTACATCCACTAATTACAAACGGCACACACTGAAATTTAAAAAGATTTTTCAGTATGTATGATCATGAGACCATTTAAAATAAATCTGCAGTCCCTACTGTGACACAAAAATAAAGCAAATGGCAACCACAAGGCTTTGATGAATTTTGTATTGTTGTTTTGGACATACTAATCCTAATCTTGTGTGCTTCAAAGCAGGCTCTGTTTGTGTCTGCATTACTTATTGATATCATTAAAAGGAAACATCTAATCCAATCCTGAACAAATATATACACTAGCGTTCAAAAGTTTGAGATCTGTAAAATGTATTTATGTCTTTCCATGTCCTTACCCAAACTGCATTTAATAATAATAGAATAATGTAAAAATATTATTACAATGTTAAATAATGTTTTGTATTTTAATCTGTTTCCAATGTAATGATGAAAAGCTGAATTTTCAGCATCTTTCTCCAGTCTTCAGTGTCACGTGATTCTTCAGAAATCATTCTACTATAAGGCTGATTTGCCGTTAAAGAAACATCTCGGTTGAAGGAGGGAACGGAGTCGCCACGTCGGTGACCGACGAATATGGGATATCGCTTCGATAGACCAATCTACTTCAAGTGTAATCTAAACAAGCCAATGCATGCAATTATTGCATCTAGCTGCCGCTGATCACTGCGTGAGTATAAGAAGGCAGCAGGTGCAATGCATTCCAGTTTTTCACTGAGGAGCCGAGCCGGGGACCCGGCAGCTCAGCGGCGGTACAGCAGCCATGGCGACGGGACGTGGCGTCTCCATTCCCTCCTTCAGGGAACGAGGGTTACCATATGTAACCGAGATGTTCCCTTTCAGTTGGTCACTCTCGACGCCACATCGGTGACCGACGACTACGGGATCCCTATCAAAGCGCCATGAGTGCTGCCCCTTCCAGTACCCTGTGCGAGCCGCCTGCGCCCCTATTAGGTGTAGGCCGGGGCTCAGAACAAGTAGCTCCACTCACCGTTGTCAAAGCACTACCTCACTAGGTGAGATTGGATCACACTGGGAAAACGTACCTTGTCCGCTTGGAACCGGGACGCTGCAGAAGCCCCATCCTTCCGGAAGGAGGTTTCAGGGGCAAACGCACATATAGAATCCATTTAGGAGTATACAGAGAAATTTGAGGTGATTAAAAACCCTCTTGGGAAGGCAGAAGTCTGCCTGGGAAACACGGGCTCTAAGGCTATACCATGGACTATACACATACGAGTACCACTTAGGTCTCAATATGGAACCCACCCTTCCATGGTTCTCACAGATACATCATGAAGGCCTGGTGCCGGACGTTCTGCCGCATCCAGCTGCTTTGGGTGATGGAGGATCTCAACAGGGTCTACAGCACGGACACTCTGGAGTAGTTAAAGCAAGCCGACACTAACCGGGGCCTCTCAGTGCCACTTCCTGTTTGAGGTGAGAATACAGGAGGATACCGGCTCTACACGAAGGCTATAGAACCTACAAATATGTGTCAGCGAGGCACCACGAGCCAGCGCCCAGGAGGATGCAACACTTCTAGTTGAGTGAGCTCGCAACTTGTATGGGCAGGGCACATCCTGAGCCTGATAAGCCAGGGTTATGGCAGCCACAATCCAGTGGGCCATCCTCTGCTTAGAGACGGCACTCCCCTTCTGCCGGCCTCCGTAACAGACAAAGAGCTGGTCTGAGGTCCTGAAGCTTTGCGTCCTGTCTATGTAGCACCTTAATGCTCGGATGGGTTAGAGCAAAGCCAGGGTCTGCCTCCTCCAGGGGCAGCGCTTGCAGGTTCACCACTTGGTCTTTGAAGGGTATAGTGGGAACCTTGGGCACGTAGCCAGGCCAGGGCCTCAGGAACACCTGGGAGTCAGCCGGCCCAAACTCTAGGCATGAATCGTCGACCAAAAATGCATGCAGGTCCCCTACCCTTTTGATAGAGGCCAGTGCAAGCAGGAGCAGAGTTTTCAATGAAAGAATCTTTAGCTCAACTGAATGCAAAGGCTCGAATGGGCCCCGCTGTAGTGATTTAAGCACTAGAGACAGGTCCCAAGAGGGTATACAGGGGGGCCGGGATAAATTTAACCTCCTGGGGACGGACGCACCTGAAAATGCGTTTCTGTGTCAACATTTTAAATGGCAGCCGATGGAGAGCCCGATTCAAAACTCGCAGATCCAAGATCGGTCTTAACCCACCGCCTTTCTTGGGTACACTGCAGAGCTTGGGCGGATGCCGGGTGATCTGAATCACATAGCCGAGGCTGATGGTTCGCAGAAGCCAGCGAGACGGGCTGGGTAGCACTGACCAGGCGCTTAAGAACCGTACAAGCGGGACCAGAGGATCCACAGCCGTACCTGCAGTGGGGCAGCGAGGTGGAACACAGGGACCCATCTCGAGCGGCTTGTGAGCAGGCCGGAGTGTGGTGCGAGTGTGGGGTGCAGGGCTCACCTGGTTCTACGGGTTGGCAGAGGGTGCGTGAGTAGGACCTTTGTTGACGCTCTCGAAACGCCCGCTGCTGCCATCTGGTGAAGGAGGAGGTTGAGTGAGGTCCAGTGTTTGGCCGTCCGCAACTCTTCGTGCCCTCCTATTTTAACATTACTTTTAACTCTTGAACAAATTAAATGCATCTTTATTGAATAAAAGTATCCATTAAAACATCTTACCGATCCAAAAATATGAACACCAGGATAGCTAATTTAGCATTTATTAAAATCTAGTTTTCACTAACCATAGTTATCAATAAGATTATTTCTTTTTAAGAAACTGCATAATATGCCTTTGCCCCCTTCAAAACAGATGTACATTTATCTTACAGTCTTTACCAATTTATATTTGTTCAAAATTTGTTTACATTTTTATTGGGCTCTTCAAGCTCATATTGCAGTTCTGAGGAAAAAGAATCACAGTTACAGGTTTACACAAGTGTGCTAAGATGATATTTTCTTACTAAAATTTTTGTCATACCTTCAACCATGAATGTAACAGACATGCCTAAGCCATGATACTTGCCAGCAGAGTTTCTGGAAGGGCTGGGTGACTCCAGCAGCAGAAACACAACTATGTAGGACATTAAAAACAGACTCAACTCCAAAAACAGACCTAAAGCCACTCTTCTGACCTTTCTTTGACTAGATTTGCAGAAGGTGACTGTTTTTTATGCCAACCTACTGAAAACGGAGAGCTTGCAGCTGCATGTCACGTCATTCATGTCTCGTTTCAACAGAGCATGTGCACCAACTTCCGCTATTAGAGATAAAAACACTCTGCTTCAACTCCTCCACATGCAGTAGCACAATATAACATTTTCTTTTCATCAGAAGCAACACTGAATTCTCTCATCTGTATGAGAAACCAACATGGCCTATATACAAATGTGATGGCACATTCTGTACACTCAAAAACGTATTTTACCCCCCAGACTGCATGTGTGCGGGATACAATTAGATGTTTATTCTTTATAAAACTACTTCTTTAGTCAATGTTTGTGTCATTTGGTGTGTGTGTGTGTGTGTGTGTGTACCTAACCTCCAGGGGGCCTGTCACTGTAATTAGTGTACTGAAAATCACTTTAGATGAAGCATCTGCTAAATGACAGTTTACTTTCTTAGTAATATAAATCTGAACTTAAACATGGTTTTTAACATTGTATGTCAAAGACAACAGAAGGTGTGTGTGGGGGGGGGGGTGAGCCTGCATATGGAAACCGAGGGTTTTGATTCAAACTCCATTTTAATACTAAAATTGCAAAATAAATATGAAAACAATTTGCTCATTCAATACAGTAAAAAAACGCTGTAGTTAAGGAATCCTGCAGGCTCATGCAGTATGAACAGCATTTCATTTCAAATACATTCCTGTTCATCAAAGAATCCTAAGAAATTTATGTATCACAAGTAGAAGTGTTCAACATTGATATCAATAATAAATGTATATTGAGCATCAAATCAGCATATTTGAATAATTTCTGAAGGATCGTGTGACCCAAAGACTGGAGTAATGACTGCTGTGATTCAGTTTTCAGCCATCACAGTAATAAATTACATTTTTAAATAATAATAGAATAGAAATAATAGAATAATAATAATAGAATATAACATCATAAAAAGATAGCAAAATATAAAAATTTATATTTTTTCAATTACAATATTACCAACCTTAAATTTTTAAACAGTTTTAGAATAGCTTTTTTTTGTAGGGTTAAATCTCAAACCAACCTCAAATCTAGACCCATGAAATACTGTCCCATGACTTGTAAGCAAGCACTAAATCAAAGTCAGATTTTAAAATAAGTTCCAGATGTTACAAGAATAAAAATGTTTTAAAATTTTGTTATATTATAAAACAGTAGACAATATGGACTGAAACAGTCAGCATAACATTAGCCAAATAATCAATATTCTATGCCATTTTCTAACCCACTATTAAACATTGTCTTCTTCAGGCATTCTAACTAAAATACTTGTCTCTGTTCAGTCGTACCAGTGGCTGTGGCAAATGAAAACATACTGAATGGACTACACAGTCTCTGCCAGGAGAGATACATTTTTCTCCTCAAATGTTTAAATCCCTTTTCGCAACCACATTTTACTTCACAAGGACCATTTCTCATTTGCATTTGTAAATGATTTATTGGCCTCTTCAGGTATTAAAAAAGTAAGGCGATTAAATACTTTGTACATTAAACACTAAAAGCTGCCAGCCTTTGGCTACAGCAGAAACTTTGCTTCTAGATAGTCCATTTCCATATCTGAACTCCACATCTGAAGTATTATCCTATATTACAATGGCCTTGAGATAATCTTTATGAAGCAGTTAAGATCATATAAAACAATGAACTACTTCACTTTTCAATTACAACCGCCATGCACTTTTTCTATCAATTAATGATACTCCATCTGCGCCTAGAATGCCTGAAGATGACATGCAATAGTTACAACACGTCTGATAATAACCGCCAATTTTGTGACAGACATTTCACTTTTATATTCTTGCACAAACATGTCTAACCCTGTAGAAGGTCACAAGTAAACAACTAATTCAGATGTATTATTTACACTGGCAAACAGCATCTGTCTGCTAACAGTCATCAGGTTCTGTGGAAAAGGCCAAAAATAACCTCTCTCATCTATTCCTTACTAAATGCATAAAACTCTATATTCTTAAGAACTATATTTTAACACATATTCAACTATTGTTCATCACCTATGAGACCAATATCATCTGAAATATGATACATAATGTTACCGTAACATGTTGACTGATCCGAATGAAAAGCCCATTCCCAGCAACAAGAAGGCATTATAATGGGAATGAGTATTTCATATATGGAGAACATTTTTCAGAATAATTACTGTGATAATGAGATAGTGACTATTGTGACTTGGTTACTCATTATAATTACTTCTCTCACAATAATCTTCTTGTATTAATGAAATACTTACTTTAATGAAAACTTGTTTGCTGTGTTCATGCATTAACACAAATAGATGTTGCTAATGTGCCGTCACTTCCTTATTTGCATGTGCGGATTAATTTCGAATTAATTCTGAGAAAGTGTATCATTATATTGGAAATATAATTGATTAGTACACTAAACTTTTCGTCCTAATGCAAAGTGATTTTTTGTAGATCGTGTTGGCAGGTTCGTTACATAATCAGCTCAAGGACAAAGTGTACAGCAGTGCGCACGAGTACACTCTTTCACGTTGTAGCCTACCCTGAAGACAGCCGGGTTACTAAGAGTCACTTTAATATTTGCATGCCTTATGCTCAGGCTTATCAACAGAAGAGGTGGTTGCTAAGCATGTGTCCTTGACACAATCTATGTGTTTATCAATTAGATTTAGGTCTATGTCAGTATTGCTTTTGACCATTTGGCATCCTTAGATAGTGATAGTGATGAACAGATGTTAAGGAAAAGGTAACAATCATTGACTTGCTAAAAGAATTCTGGGATTTGAATATTGTTTATAATCTATTGCCTAGATTATGTTATTATTATAAATGTTGCTGTTGTTGTTATATTATATCATGTCTTTCAAAAAAAATAAAAGAAGTAAAAGAAAGAAAAAAGAAAAGAAAAGAAAAAAGCAGCTTTGCTGGTCTTATCCAGTTTAAACTGGTCTCCTACACTGACCAAGAGCTTATGCTGGTTTAGGTTCTCCCCTTTTTTATTTTTATTGATGTGTGCTTACTTACATTATCTGCAGAAATTCTTTCAAATTAAAAATGCCCCATTTTCTTCAACACTGCAGCTTAAATGTAACCATTGTATTTTTTTACCTGTCAATCAGAAGCAAATGAGCTCGGCGTCTGAACGTTCAGTCCAGCGATGAAAAGGTTGTAGTGGTGAGCTCTTTTTTTCTTCTTTTAAGTGCTATCAATTTTTATCTTTATTTCAATGTGTATATTGACTCTAAGATTTTTGGTTGTGTAAAATCGCATTTACTATAAATCACTAACTTTTTACACCTTTCAAATTTACGAAAACATAATCCAAAAATACCTTTCACAGTTTCCGGCTCCCCAAAAATGGACTGTGCGCTGTGAACACGCAAAGGCAAAAAATAAAATAACCCTTCTGATTGGCTAAACCATGAATCTGACCGGAAATATATATTTTTCCCCTATTGTCTAAAAAGGTTGTTACAGAGTTTGACATAACACTTCATCAAGTCAATTATTACATTGATATTTGATCGTTTTCTGTATTTAATTCCATATAAAATTGCTTACACCATACCTTTAAGCACCTTTCGTTTAAAAAGTAAAAATTGCCTGCAATCACAAAGCACATTGCGTATCATTTTACAAAAACGGTAAACCACCAATGAAATAGCATGAGTGATTCCAATTTCTAACAAATGTTCAATATTGAATACTGCTGTATATTTTAAGAATTGAGAAGAATACTATGAATAAACAGAATAAGTGCAGTAAATGTTACTGAATTGTTTTAAAAAGGAGATTTTTTTAATCTCTCTCAAATCAACTTGAATAGAAAGAAAACACAATTAAAACCTATTCACATTTGTCTGCTTGGACGCAATGAAAATATGTACATTATTTACAGAGTAAGTCTACAGTCCATAAATAAGTGTGAGATTCCTAGTGAGATCTGAGTCTGTATCGAAAGTCAACATCATAGGTGGGCTGCAGAACGCCCAGTCCGGCCCGAGACTGGTCCAGCGGCGGTTCTTTCACATCAGGGTCTAAAAGGTCCATTTCAAAGTACGCTAGCAGTAGAGACAGGAACTGCTTGATCTCATGCACAGCAAAGAAGCGGCCAGGACACTTGGTTACCCCAGAGCCAAAGGGCATGTAGTAGTAACGAAGTTTGCGTCCGTTTCGATAAAAGCTCGTCTTCTCCTGTCCATTCTCGTCAAGGTATCTATCATACTTGTATGTCTGTTCGTGGAAGATGCAAACACATTAATGAGGAGATTAATTCTTACATCATTTACCAGTTTATTCTGATATTTTTTAGGTGAAAGCTGCAATTTATCTCACCAGAGGATCTTCATAGATCTCAGGATCAAAGTGAATCATCGGGGGGTACAGAGCTATTACATCATCTTTGCGGATGTGGTAAGACTCGTTGTTGTCCAGGTGAAGAAGGAAATCGCTCTTGGCCATTCTCACATTCAGGGACGCGCTGGACAGCCTCATCGCCTCTTTAATGATACTGTCTGAAATTACAGGGAAGCTTTAGTACACATGACATTCCAGTATGTTAATCACATTGAGTACATGAATTTTTTTATATTTTCAAAGTGTTCCCACCTAGAACTGGCATGTTGTCCAACTGTTCCCTTGTTAGTACAAGTCGAGAATTCATGGGATCGATTTTCTGATAAGAACTTTCAAATGTTCGCCTCACCTCTTCGGTAGCAGCTTTCATGGCCGCAGGGCACCTGCAAACAAGCAGAAGTTGTGTCATCTACTTAACAAGTACAGCAGGGAATGTTTTGGTGGGGTATCAAGACAGATTACTTCGTCTAATTGATTTTAACATTTATTATCAATTTCTGTATTTCTTTTTTTTTTTTTCATCAACTATTTTTGTTGTCTTATACATCAGAGGAAAAGAGCATAAGTTAGTTAAGATCTTCTTCTAAATGCAATTACAGTATAGTCTTTTCCAATAACACTAGGAATGCTTATCTCCAACACTACAATTACCGCATTTATCTGTGCTGGTTGATAACCCTAGGGAGTGACTACTGTGCAGTTTTACACTTGCTAAATATGATTTGTACCTGATCATATGGAACAGGGTCCAGAAGGTTGCAGGCAAAGTGTTTGCTTGTGAAGCCCACAGCATGGCCACATGGGTCCTGGCTTTGCTCTGCTCGTTGAAGGTAGATAGTGTGTCATTTAAGAGCATGCGTAAGCATATGAGGTCCGACACATTGGCACGCTTGCTGAGGTTCTCGCGGAGCATTGTCTTGGTGAGATTTTCGCGAGCGCTGTACGCACTTTTGAAAACGTGAATGGGGAGACCAGCAATCAGAGCAGGAAAGATCTTATCAAACTCTTTGAAGTTCTCCAATGCATTGAGCACCAGAGCTTTTTGGGCCTGCTGGCGTGCAATACTCTGGTCTCCATCCAATTCCTTTCCAAAGAGGGTCAGGTAACCTGCTTCAAACATGATCTTGTAGCAGAAAGCAAAAATGCCATCGCTCTGCCACTCGGAGGGTTTGGCTTTCAGCATGCCTGACTGCAGCATGGTGCTCTGTAGGTTTTCCATCATGGTCTCAATGAGAGGAGACAAGGCCTCCCCTTGCAGGGTCTTCAGGAAGGTCTGATGCAGGTTCTCGGTGGTGTAACCTTGACTGGGATCCATGCTCTCATGACCAAATGCCTGCAAGAACACATGCATGTCATCACATGCCAGTTTAAGTAGTTCATTTAGTTGTTAGCATTAAGCAACATTTTAGTTTCCTTACCTTTGCAGAGGCATCAAAGTGAAATTTCTTCCAATCTAGATGCCTTCCTTGGCGGATAACGGCATGGTAGGAGAATGGATCACAAAGGAAATGGACATACTGCCCAGCAATCTTGCATGTAAAAATGTGACCATGTTTCTTCTGTCTGCTGCGAAGAAACTCTAAAGGATTGGCACCAAACTGAAGAGCACAACCGAGGTAAGGGATCCAGCCATTTTCTACTGCAGGCTCCCCAGGCTGTCTGAAACAATCACAGCAACAGTTACAAAACAGCTCATAAAAGCAGGGTTTAAGAACAAGAAACAAGTTCATCATGTAAGCCGATTCAATTCAGTGCTAGCAAAAATTGTTTGGAAAACTAGCGAACTAAAAACAACATATAATCATTTAAGGCGATCTTTCATTTAAAGAAGTACCCTGCAAGTTTGTTATTTAGGATTAGAGATTGTAAAGATATGTAACATCAATTATCAAACAGATGAGAATCCCATCCATCCCTGTGATGATATTAGTCACAAATCTGTGAGTATTTACCTTCTGCGTATTCCTGTGATAAGCCAAAGACAACAACAGAGTCCAACAACTATGGCCCAAATGAGGGCAATGCTTAGTATCATGACTGCTGGGAAGATAGAAACTGGTGGAACTAGAGTGTGGCTTTAATCATTGAAGATGCTCTCATGTGCTCTTAGCAAGGTTTTATATGATTCACCGCAAGCCACAGCCCTTGACGTAACTCCACGACTAATGACGTGCCAGATGCCTTTAAGAAAAAATACTGGATAGGTGTAGGCATGTGTGTGTGTGTGTTTGTGCGTGTCCTTGAACGGAGTCCATGGACACCTCCACCTGACAGCCAGTAGACTGTACTTTGATAGTATTCCAAAGTTGAGAAACAGCTTCAAGGTCTTTGAGATGTGTGATTTTTTTGGTGGGGTGGTGGGGGGTATGGGGCGTAAACTCTCTGAAACTCATTGAAAAGATTTAAGTATGTTTGTTTATTTGTTTTTTAAAAGCCATGACATAACATTTATGCTGAGGTCATGCTATGTACGTATCAGGCAAGTACATTTCTATGGATGTATTGTGTTCCTGTTGAAACTCATATTTCACCACCATAGACTTCTCAAAACAAAACTAGTTTTTAACAATGACTATACACCCCATACAAACAATTTAATGTTTTGTCTGCAACACAAAACCTCTTGATGACTAAATGGTTGAGGTTGCATCAGTGCCAAAAATAGGAATTCAAGGAAATATCTTATATTGTCACAAAAAAAAGGAAAAACATGCATCATTTGAATATTAAACAACATCAAAAAAAGTATAATATAATATTATTTTGTATTAAAAACCCTGTTTTGTTGTGTCAGATGAGCTAGTATGGTAAATGATTAGTCATATTTTCAGCAGAGTTCTTCTAAGTATTTCCCTCAGCGGGTGATGAGGAGAGGTTCAAAAGCTGTATGAATTGGCAAAGTGTTTATTTGCTTGCAAGAACTTTATACTATTGTAACCTTAATTTGACAGGTTACTTCTGTATAAATGGTCATTGATCGCTGGTAACTGGTGCTCTGCCCAAAACTTCAAAGCATCAGTGAGTTCAGTCAGTTCAAACACACTGGCATCCGTCATGAGTTAGTAAGTAACATTAATAAAAGATATTTCAAAATAAATCAATAAGACGACTTGTTTAACATCAGTACACACATGATTTTAGGAATCTATAATTAGTAAAAAAATGTTGTTATGCTTTGGATTTATGCATTTAATCTGTTACATTTGCATGCAGTTTAATTGGATTTAAAATGAATGAAACATTATTCTCGGATTCTATTGGCAACTGAATGGATCGATAATCAGCTTTAAGTACCAATCTATAGTCGATCTTATCAAATGCAGTGTTTGTATCTCAATGTGTGTGACGTGTCTAACTGAAAGGAGTTAACTCCATTGATAAGGTCCAGATGAAGGCCATGTTCATCAACTTTAATAATTAACACTGTGATGGCCAAGCATTCATTTGACCTTGAAACTACAGATAAAACAAACAATCTGCTGCAATCAAATCATTCTATTCTGTATCCTCAAAAAGCCTCTTTCCACATAGTTTATTCACCTCATAAACAGTTACAAAATGTTTGAGAAGTCAAATGTAGCATCATATGTATATACCAATAAAAAGTGTGAAGGGGTTCACCTATAGCATAAAGGTATTCATAAAGTTTTATGACTGTTGTAACTTCACGTGCATTCAAAGAATACATTTAACTGAAAACAGCATTTTATAGTCTGTTTTGATGTAACTGCAAATCTAAAAATCATGAGAATCTTGAGTACATTCGCACCACCAGGAGAATAAATTTTAGGCAGGCTCGCTGGGCATTATTTTTTGGACATTTCAGGTTTACCATTTCTTATCGCCCGGGCTCTAAGAATGGTAAACTGACGTGCTGTCGTTGGTTTTTGAGGCTGAGGCTAGTCCCAACCCCCTGGTGACCATTTTGCATCCTGAACGGGTTGTGGCTGCGGTCACCTGGGGGGTCCAAGGGTCTGGAGTCCAAGGTCCGCGCGGCACTACGCCATGCTTCTTTTCCCACTGGATGCCCAGAGGGTCTGTTCTTTGTACCTGAGTCAGTCCGAACTAGCGTACTTCAGTGGGGCCACTCTTCTAGTCTAGCTTGCCACCCTGGAGCGACTCGTAGGTTAATCAAGCAGCGGTTTTGGTGGACGTCCGTGGCGCAGGATGCTCAACGGTATGTGTCGGCCTGTCAGATTTGCACTTCGGGTAAGGGATCCAATCGACCCCCAGCAAAGAAGAAGCCCTCACTCGGACTGATGAGAGGAACAAGGCATCGGCGGACCGTCACCGTACTAAGCCCCCACTTTACGTGTATGGTCAGAGAGTCTGGTTGTCTACTAAGTAGAGCTGCAACTAACGATTATTTTTTCTGTCGACTAATCTAACGATTATTTTTTCGATTAGTCGACTAATCTAATGATTTTTATTACAATAAATAATTAATCTAATGTTCTTTTTTTATTAGCTAATAAATCCTTTGGATAACTTTACAAAAAAATATAAGTATAACTTCTAATATAATATTTCAACCTTTATTCATTTTCAACCTATGTGGTTGAAGTTTTTACAGTATAAAATAATAAAGAGGCAAAGAAAATTATTTTACTATGGTAAATATAAGCTTATGATAACATTTATAATTTAACCACAGTAGCCATAAATTTACAGGTGTCTGAGACGTCATGAAATGTTCTTTAGCATCACAAACCATAAAATGTAGTCAGGGTTCTGCTATGGTTTAACATGGTTTCCAGAGATCTGGAGCTGATTCTGGGTAGCTCCGTGGTTTGTGACTGTTGTCTCGCGGTGTGCTGTCTTTTAAGGGGCCGTTCACATATCACGTATGCACGCTCAAGTTCGTTATTTCCAATGTAGGCGCGCGATAATGGAATAATGGAAGCGACGCGCTCGCGACGCGCTCTTTTTTCCAGGCGCGTCCGCACCGCATCGAGTTAATAAAAAATCTAAATTTTTCAGAATACCGCAAGTGCAAGATATCAGACCTGAACCAGGAAGTTGGTCACCAGATCACGGGGTAACCAGTTAAACCGTGACACCGGAGAGCGCCAAGATGTTTTCCTCTTAGGTGCTCGTGCATTGCAGTTGTGCTGCTGCTGTGGTACACCATGTCGGTTTTGCAAAGGGAACAAAAGGCCATTTTATTTGGCCTCTGTTTAAAGTATTCCCATACTTTTGATAACAGTGGTCTCTGTTTTTGTGATAGAATGCAACTTTCTCCATTCCCTGTATATCATTACGCGAGATGTAAACAAACAGTGTGACGCATCGACGCATTTCACGCACGTCGACGTATTTTTGTAGTCGACGTAATCGATGACGTCGACGAGCCGTGGCAGCACTACTACTAAGGACATTAACTTCAGACTGCCCTCACGTAAACTGGGACCCAAATTTGTTGGACCGTTTATCATCGCCAAGGTACTTAGTCCGGTGTCAGTTCGGCTCAAATTGCCCCCTCAGTTTAGAAGGATCCACACGGTTTTCCACGTTTCTAAGATTAAACCCGCCTTTCGCTCCCCCCTTCAGTCCCTGACCTCTGCCACTCCACCTCCTAGGCTAATCAAGGGGTCGCCTGCCTATACTGTACGGCGGCTCATTGATGTGCGGCGTAGAGGTAGAGGTCATCAATATCTGGTAGACTGTGAGGGTTATGGTCCGGAGGAGAGATGCTGGATTCCGGCTCGCGATATTCTGGATCGCGCTCTCATTGATCAATTTCATCACCGTCATGGTGAGTCTTCCGGGGACGCCCGAATGTGTCCCTGAGGTGGGGGGTACGGTCACGGTGCAGGGTGCCATCTCAGCTTATATCAAAACATACTTACAGCAGCTGATTCAGAACTGCCAGATTGTCGTAGCAAAGTCAGAATGACCTCCTCTACTAGGTTCACGAAACGGTCGTCCATAAAATGTGTTGCTGTTCTGTTGTAAGTAATCTTAAAGATTTCTAAATGGATCTACTTCTGGAAGGCCAAATACAGTGCTTTCTATAGATACACACAGCATCTCCCTAAAATGGCTGCTTTAACACTAACTGCTGTTACTAAAACCCTGCCTTCTTTCTTTGTGTGTACATTTGGGTGGCATTAAGCCAATATTTCCACATAGTGATGTAGACATATGGGGGCGTGTGTTTGAATGAGACGTTTTAGGGGGCGTCGCAGAGTCTTAACTTTGATAAAGAATATCTCTTTGGATTTCAGACTTTAGTCTTTGCAACTTTACAAATCTTCTTTATGCACCAAGAGCTTGTAACACTCAGAAGAGAAAGGAAAAATTTAAATAGAATCATATGACCCCTTTAAAACCTTACTTTTCCTGCACATAGCATGGCATGACACTTAGAAGGGAAGGAAGACAGGAGACTTCTTAAGAAATGGGAATATGATGTTTAATATGTTGCCCACCCAACATCCTGGCTATTAAAAAAATGCAGGATATATTAATTTGAAAAAAAAAAAACAACTCTTGGTTGAGAAGCTGAGCAGAGATTCAAGGCCTTAACTAAATGTGTTAAATAAGGGAATGTTTAAAACCCCCTGGTTTAACCAATTAGGTGAGCATTTCTGTCATCTGATGGAGTTTGGGTTCCTTGCCACTGTCAGCTTGCTTAGTTGGGGTTTAAAATGATACTTAATGATAAGTAATATTAGCAATTTGACTGCACTGACACTATCGGATGAGAACAAAACTTGAATTGAGCTGAATAAGACACTATTGCTGCACAGATGATTTTTTTTTTAATAACAGATAAATGTTGCAACATCAACACTGCAGCAGGGTGACTTGTTTAATTTCTTATATAAAATCGAAATACTTTTTGCCTACATATAAAAAAAAAATTAAATCTCATGGCTGATCAGAAAGAGAGGGTCATAACACAACTTTCCGAAGAAGTTTGGATGGATACACAAAGATTATAAAACATGGGACAATGTATCAGAGACTGAAGAGTGTTGTAACAAGATGAGTTGTAACATTCCTTTTAAACCAATTAAAAATTAGCTTCAGGGGTGAACTCATTATAAAATATAAACACCACCATCTGGTTGTGCAAGATGCAAAATTTTTACCCCAAAGGCTGAATAAAGCCTTTCCCTGTAATAAAACCTTTATTAAATGATTGTTTTTTTTTATAGAAGTACAATCATGAAGTCTAAGTCTATCAACATCCACCAATGACTTGAAACTAGTGCTGGGATCACATTGATCAAAATAATCAATAAGAGAATTTGTATAGAAAAGCACATTCCACTACACTAAACCATTGCAAGCCAGTACAAGCATAAAACTTTGCAACAGCTTGATACATATACTGTAGACAACACAAACTTCACTCATACAGTTCTTTATGGAATGTATGGCTATCTAGGGTAAAGAATAATGTAAAACATATTTCTAATTGCGTTTGCATTCAAGCTATATATTCTGTATTACATTTATAATTTTTTTGTCTCAGTTCATGCAGTTCTAAGGAACCAAACCTATGATCTTGCCAATGCTACATGCAGGCTACTTTACTCCAAAAAAATAACTAGTCTTTAAACATAAACCCTAAAGGCACTTATTATGATAATTATAAAAATGTAACAAATAACTGCAAACAATTTTCTTTCTCTTCTTTTCTGCTTTTAACTAATGTTTTAATTTGTGTAACCTATCTTATACTTAAACTTGAACTGGCTCTTATGATATATTGTTCCACTGTTCCTTATACTTGAATACCAATATCAGTTTGGATAATAGGATATTTTGGGTTAACATATGACATTGGTGAATGTCAGCACACATCCACATGCACTATGACCCTTACAGTGCCATAAAAGGAAAATGTCATGAGTGTAAAGCAAAACTCTAACTAACCTTGAAGCTGGACTGGTAATGTAGAGATAAAAGGACAAGGGTTTACTGTAGCCTATTAAGACACTCCACTGAAATCAGCCAAAATATACTTCCAACATCAGTAAAGTACTCTTTTTGTTTTTCATGCAGCCTTGGGAGCTGGGGGCTTACACGTTTTAAAAAAGTGCATTATAGACCCTGTTAATGTAGGGTTGCTCAAATCATAATCTCTATTATTATGAAATAATTAAATCACATTTATTTAACATGATTAAAGGTGGTTGATATGACAAAAACCTCTTTCACAATTTCAATTTCTCAGTTGACAGACAGCAGCAGGACACAGACAACTTCAGGTAAATTAGAATGCTGTCACTTTAAGACATCTTGTATGAATCCAATAAACTGATAAACATCAGATTTTTCCCAACTGTTTATGTTCAACCGACAATATTTCCATGAATATTTAACAACATATTTGTTAAAGGGCATATTTACATGTTTTTGGCTGTTTAGCCATGCACTGGAAACCCAATGAATACTTTGCTTGTCCATTTTGGAGCATGCAAAAGTGTTCAAAGAAAAACTTTGAATGTATGGTCCATACAAACTTCAAAAACAATTCTATTTACCAGCATGCGCAATGCTATGTGTAGCTGTTGAAGGTCAGTTTGCATTTCAATGCACTTTGTTACATGCTAGTTTACCTCAGTGACAGTTGAGTTTCTGCCCAAGCATTGATTTTTCCTGGCCAGACTTGTATGTTGAATTCTTGATTCAGTAAATATGTCAGGCCACTGTTGTCTGTTTGAACTATGAAATGAGGCAAATAGGAGAAGTAAAAAAGCCTGACCTTTAAAAAAAAAAAAAAAAAAAACTTAAAAACTCAAAATTTAGAGGTTTCTTCTCCTGGTTTTTTGTCCTATTTCCACAATTAGCATTCATCCCAAGATTTTTGGTGTTCCTCATGCCATACCAGCAATTATCAGTTTTTATTTTTCTTTTGTAAATTTGCTTGACTCATCTATGGACTAAATCAAGCTGGAACATGAGTTATGATAACCTCTAATGACTATACTAACATTTGCAATCATGCAACGGTTGCTAAGACTCAGTCATACTCAAGACTGGAATCATGTCAAGTCCAGCTGAAATGTAGTCGGAGGTAAAGTGCATGTCAGGTAAAGTGCATGTCACCAAGGTGCAGGTTTCAGATTTTTTTAAGCAGCTGCAGATGTATCTGTGTATAATTTTCTCAGACACTCATGGTAGTGGTTTCATGATTTTACAATCAAGCTATTGGCAAGAAGATCATACATGCCTTTATTGGCCGTTGAATAGAGTATTAGAATAAAATTATGTATATTATTATTATTATAAGGTGCTGTATGTAGGATTGACACCGAGTGGTTGAACTAGGTATTGCAGTCCTAATTCAAAATATTAGAAAGGGTTTTTTTCACCCAGCCCCTCCTCCTCAAACATGACGTGCACACAGGTTGCCAGTTTGACGACACAAACAGGAAAGAGTGCACTTGATGATGAATAAAATGAAATACGCTGTGTTTTCCGCAAACTGGCAACCTGGGGTGCTGAGATACAATTGGGTAAACTGTCAGTGGGCCGGTTTCAGAAACCAAAACAAAGACTGACATTTCCAGCCCAGAACGCACATTCCCTATCTGTCGGTCACTACGAGTTATGTCGACCGACAAATGGGGTCTCACTTGGGAGGCAAATCATCTCTGAATTTAAGAGAAAACGCCAATGAAAATTGGCTAGTGGATTAACATACCTGAGCCACTCCCGTGCCGACGGGTTTAAATAGGGCGACAGGTGCATCCACTCATTAGATTTTTGCTTCGGAGCCGAGTGGTTGTATGAAAGCTGTTATACTCCACAAAGCCATTCATCTGCTGTGTCGGGAAGCTGTTCTGGTTGGCGGTACGGCACAAACAGCGTGTCCCTTTCAGTGATTCCCCTGGGCGCTTCAACTAAGAGAGCAGATTTCCTAAAAGAGCAAATCGCGGACGATTCGCGTCTTTTTCAAGACGCCGTTTCGTCCGCGTCCTTCTGGATGCGGTCGTTTCCTGTTCTCTGACAACGGCCACGTTCGCTCTCTTCCGTGTCTGGGCATTCAGCACGCTGAAGGCGCGTTCGTGGATGGTTCATGCACGCACTGCGTGTGTGACCATGGCAATGCTGTGATCGCGTCTCCCCTTTCTTAAAGGGAAGGGAGCAGACCCCTCTGTCACTACCCATTCTGGTTTCACTGTGTCGAGCAGAGGACCGCCGGTTAGTGCTCTGGGAGATTTGAAGGTGACAGTGAGAGCTTCTCCGCCGGGCCACGCCCCACGGACCTCTTACCCCTTCCGCAGTGTTTGTCTTGTGCGGCTGCTGGGTGACTTATGACAGTCCCAATGGGTCATTCAGTTTGCCGCCGGAGATCAGATGTCGATTGTAGCATCGGGGATGGGCTGTTGACCTCTGTGGATGAAGATTCGGCGGGGCTGCCCCCCTCGGGTGTTGTCGCCACTGCCGAATTGGACCCAGAGTTGACAGCCGTGCTTGCCCGAGCAGCTGTGAGCATCAGGATGGAGGTGAATGCACCGCCCAGCCCTGAGTGCTCATGGCTGTTTGATTGGTTCTCGGTGTGGAGCGCGACTCAAAACCGCGTTTTACTCTGGTTCCTTTCTTCCCGGATGTGCATGGGGAAGTGATGTAGTCGTGGATGGCCCCTTTTACGGCCGGAAGCAGCTCATTTCGTTCCTCCGTCCTCACTACCCTCGATGGCGGGGCAGCTAGGGGTGTGTTGACATTCCCCAGCAGGAGAGTGTGATTGTGGTGCACTTGTGTCTGCAAAACGCCGCCACTGGGAGGGATAGTCCGCGCCTCTCACCCAAGGCCTGTAAGCTGTCGGCCGCGCTCGCTACCAAGGCTTACAGTGCTGCGGGCCAAGCTGTCTCTGCTTTGCATGCCATGGCTATCCTGCAAACCCAACAAGCCTAGGCTTTAACAAAGGCACGAGGGTAGGACCAACCCGAGGTTGATGCAGGAGCTGCGCATGGCGACTGACCTCCCCCTTCCGGGTGACGGAAGTCACAACGCAGTCCCTCAGGTAGGCGATGTCCACTCTGGTGGTCCAGTAGTGCCGTTTCAGGTTCAGCCTGGTCTGTATGAGAGACATTGACAAAGTGCATTTTCTCGATGCTCCCAAGTCCCAGGCTGTCCTGTGTGGCGACACTGTCAGGGGCTGTGCCCAGTAGTTCCTGACAGAACAACAGCAGACTGAGGCCATACAGCACATCTCGCCACGACGTGATCCTCCGGTTGCCACCATTCCGTCGCAGGCAGTGCGTCAGCCTGCTCGTCGCCATGGGCGCCCCCCTGCGTCCTCCACACCAGCTCCGCCCCGTGCTGAGAGTTCTTCGAGGCCGGCGTGTCGAGCCCCACGCAGGAGAGCGGCGCCCACCGTGTCACTCCCGGCTGCGAAGTCCTCAAAGAAGTCGACTAAGCGGCCCTGACACGGGCAACTCGGAGATGTGGGAATCTGCTCTTCAGGAGCTGGCGAAGACAGCGCCACTCCTTCCCCCGGAGGAGGGCCGGGTGGAAAATCTTCATGTTTCTTTCTGTTCCGCCGCTGGTCAAATGGCCAGTGGCACCCACCTTTTCAATGAAAGAGCAATTTCCCTTTCCTCCGAGTTGCAAGGCTCGTGGGTTGACGATGAGCGACGCACTGCCTCCTGATTCTCACCCACGATGCCCCCTTTCGCCAGCGGTCGAGAGGTCACCGTTCGGAGACGCAACGACTCTCCACGCGTCTCAGGCCAGTTCCTCCGGGAACACGGGAGTGTGGCTGTGATGAACCAGGACGCAATGCCTTCTGGGCCTTCCGACACGACTCCCCATCGCTGCAATGGCGTGCTCGAGACTTCGGTGGCAGTCTGGGACACCTCTGTCTTGTGCGAAGAGATTGCTGTCCTGCTGGTGAAGGATGCAATCGAGCCGGTCCCTCCAGCCGAGATGAGGACGGGGTTTTACTGCCCTTACTTCATCGTACCCAAGAAAAAGCGGTGGCCTTCGGCCTATCCTGGATCTGCGAGTCTTGAATCGGGCCCTGCTTAAGCTCCTGTTCAATATGCTGACGCAGAAACGCATTCTCAAATGCGTTCAGCCCCAGGACTGGTTTGCAGCGATCGACCTGGAAGACGCGTACTTTCATGTCTCGATCCTCCCTCGCCACAGACCGTTCTGCGGTTTGCATTCGAGGGTCAGCCATGGCAGTACAAGGTCCTCCCCTTCGGGCTCTCCCTGTTCCCCCGTGTCTTCACGAAGCTCACGGAGGGCGCCCTTGCCCCACTCTGGGAAGTGGGCGTCTGGATCCTCAACTATCTTGACGACTGGCTCATTATGGCCCGGTCCCGAGAGCAGTTGTGCGATCACAGGGACTTGGTGCTCCGGCACCTCAGTCAGTTGGGGCTTCAGGTCAACCGAGAGAAGAGCAAGCTCTCCCCTGTGCAGAGAATCTCTTATCTCGGTATGGAGTTAGACTCGGTGAGTATGACGGCACGGCTCACCAGCGAGCGTGCCCAGTCAGTGCTGAACTGCCTGAGTTTCTTCAGAGGCAGGACAGTGGTACCACTGAAACACTTTCAGAGGCTCCTGGGGCATATGGCATCCGCAGCCGCAGTCACGCCGCCCGGGTTGCTTCATATGAGGCCACTTCAGCACTGGTTACACTCCCGAGTCCTGAGATGGGCATGGCGCCGCGCTACACATCGTGTCACCATCACACCGATGTGTCGCTGCCTATTCAGCCCCTGGTCGGACCTTGCCTTTCTATGGGCCGGCGTGCCCTTAGAACAAGTGTCCCGTCACGTTGTTGTCACAACAGATGCCTCCAACTCGGGCTGGGGCGCGACATGCAACGGGCAGGCAGCTTCAGGGTCCTGGACAGGACCTCGACTGCTTTGGCACATCAACTGCCTGGAGTTGCTGGCAGTGCATCTAGCTTTGCGACGGTTTCGTCCGCTGCTGCTGGACAAGCACGTGTTGGTCCGCACGGACAACACTGCGGCTGTTTCGTACATAAACCGACAGGGCGGTCTACAATCACGTCGCATGTCTCAACTCGCCCGCCATCTCCTCCTCTGGAGTCAGACGTGGCTCAAGTCGCTGCACGCTGTCCACATCCCGGGGGAGCTCAATCGTGCAGCCGACGCGCTCTCACGACAACTCACTTTCCCCGGAGAATGCCGACTCCATCCCCAGACGGTCCAGCTGATCTGGAGTCGATTCGGGGAAGCTCAGGTAGACCTGTTTGCTCCCCACGAGTCCTCCCACTGCCAGCTGTCAGAGTCGTTCTTTCTTTCCTGCAAGAAAGGTTGGAGCGTGGGCTGTCACCCTCCACCCTGAAGGTGTATGGCTGCCATTGCAGCCCATCACGAGGCAGTGGACGACCGGTCCCTGGGGAGGCATGACCTGATCGTTAGGTTCCTGAGGGGTGCCAGAAGGTTACATGCTCCTAGGACACCCCTGATTCCCTCCTGGGACCTCTCTATTGTCCTGGCGGGACTTCAGAGGGGTCCCTTTGAGCCGCTGGATTCGAGCTTAAGTTCCTGTCTCTCAAGACAGCGCTCCTGATCGCGCTCACTTCCATCAAGAGGGTCGGGGACCTCGAAGCATTTTCGGTAAGTGAAGAGTGCCTTGTGTTCGGGCCGGCCTACTCTCACGTTGTCCTGAGACCCCGGCCTGGATACGTGCCCAAGGTTCCCACCACTCCCTTCCGAGACCAGGTGGTGAACCTGCAAGCGCTGCCCCTGGAGGAGGCAGATACAGCCTTGTCGTTGCTGTGTCCCGTAAGAGCGCTTTGCATATACGTGGACTGCACCCAGAACTTTAGAAGCTCTGAGCAGCTCCTGGTCTGCTTTGTAGGTCAGCAGAAGGGGAAGGCTGTCTCTAAGCAGAGGTTGGCCCACTGGATAGTGGATGCCATTGCCTTGGCTTACCATTCCCAAGGCGAGCCGTGCCCCTTGGGGGTGAGGGCCCACTCCACACGGAGTGTGGCCTCCTCCTATGCGCTGGCGCACGGCGCCTCTCTGGCAGACATCTGATGAGCTGCGGGCTGGGCGACACCTAACACCTTTGCGAGGTTTTACAACCTCTGTGTAGAGCCAGTTTCTTCCCGTGTGTTGGGTAACAGGTAATTGGAGGGAAGGGCTGGCTGGGTGTCACGCTTGCTGCGCCATTCCCCCTAACACGGGGATGTGAGCGCCTTTCTTCTCCCAGTAGAGTTCCCCGGTTGGCGTACCCTGGTCGAGCATCCTCCAGCACCCTCGGCAATCAGACTTGGCGGAGCAGTCTGTCGCCAGGCCCAGTACTCACGTTAGCATGCCCGGAGTCCCGGTCAGCCCCTGTACTGGGCTAGGTGTTCATATGGCTTGGTTCCCTATGGGTGATCCCATATGTGTATTCTTCCACGGTAAGGTTTCCCTCTTGGCAAACCCGTGTCTTCCCTTGACAGCCCCGTTCTGTCAGTCTCTTCTCTGGCAGCCGTTCCATCTCTACTCCAAGGTAGGACCTGCCTCAGAGACCCCTTCCATATGTAGTACTGCCCCTGGGTCAGTCCATATCGGTATATCCACATGTCACCTCCCTACGGGTAGGATGTGGTCTCCGTAGCGACCTTTTCCTAAGGCTCGCTTCCCCCTTGTCTTGCCAGCTGAAAGAACAAATAGGGAAGATTTGAAGCAATCTTTCTCTGAAGGTTGAAATCCCTTCCATTAACTTTATGTGGGCGGAACAGCAGCATGGCCTTCTCTAGCAGCGATATACTCACCCTTTGGCCCCTTCGGTACCAAGGTCAGTGAATTTGCGCTGGGACTTGGTTATGACCTTAAGCGTAGCTTTTGTGGCACGCCAAGGCTTGTCAATAATTGAAGCGCCACAGGGTTGTGACGAGGTTCATGTTGTGGCGTTTTCCATAGGACCCCATTTGTCGGTCGACATAACTCGTAGTGACCTACAGATAGGGAACGTCTCGGTTACGTACATAACCCTCGTTCCCTGATGGAGGGAACGGAGACGTTATGTCCCCATGCCACAACCTTGAACCATTCGCTGTTGCCGGGACACGTTCTCGGCTCCTCAGCGTAAAACCTAATGAGTGGATGCACCTGTCGCCCTATTTATACCCGTCGGCACGGGAGTGGCTCTGGTAGGTTAATCCACTAGCCAATTTTCATTGGCGTTTTCTCTTAAATTCAGAGATGATTGGCCTCCCAAGTGAGACCCCATTTGTCGGTCGACATAACGTCTCCATTCCCTCCATCAGGGAACGAGGGAACTGCAGCATTGTTTTGCTGTTAACTTAGCATGTTTCTTAAATATCTGCAAACATATTGTGGTATTTATTATGGTATTTCTATGCTTTAGTGGTCAAAATCTTACACACAGCACATAATAATAATAATTTTATATATATATATATATATATATATATATATATATATATATATATATATATATATATATATATATATATATATATATATATTAGGGGTGTAACGGTTCACAAAATTCACGGTTCGGTTCGATACGATTCACTGGTGTCACGGTTCGGTTCGGTACGGTTCGGTACGTTTTAGATACAGCAAAAAGAAAAATTGGCAGATAAATTTCCTTGATTTTTAAAAAATGTTTTATTTATTAAAACTAACAAAGTATGTTTTTTTTTTTTTTTTTTTTACATTGAACAATGATGGAGCTATTCTTTACCCATATTCTATGGTGTTTTCTTAGCAGCATATTGTATAAACAAAAACAGCTCCTTATAAAAAATAAAAAAAATGAAAATGTCATATTGTTGTAGTAGTTATGAACACATAGAAAGATGTAACCTTTTATATGGAACTCTATAACTCTTTATATTGAGTGTGTTTTTACTCAATTGGTTCTCTATAGGGCTTATGTTTTTTGGAACAAAGCAGGAATTACTCTCTGGCTGAAATAGGCTCATGAAGGAATATTGTAACGGGGCTCAATTACATTAAGCATGTTCTTAAAACCTGCGTTTTCCACTACAGAGTAAGGCGCTCGCTCACTCAGTACGCGCTGAAGGCTCGTTGGAAAATGGCCAAAGGGTCTTTTACACAGGACGCGGTATGCGCGGTGCTGGACCCTGGGCTCAGCGTTGCCCTTCAGATACAACGCGATTTGCGCTGCACCATACCAAGAGCAAAGTAGGTGGAGTTTTCAAAACTGCCCTTGCATACGTTCTATTTATAACAGTTCTTCTATCTAATAACGTGCAGGCCTGTTAATTGTATCGTACTGCTCAGGAAATTCCGACACAGTATAGTACTAGTCAATTTTGATTTCCGTGCTTGTTTGGATGCCCCGATCGATTGGTAAAGTGCACCCAAACACGAGACCTGTTGGTTATTGGAGGATTTTCTATTTCTGGTCTTTTAAACGCATTGGCCATTTTTTAAACGAGCCTTCAGCGCGTACTGAGTGAGCAAGCGCCTGACTGAGCAGCATAACATAAACATATAAGTTGGTGCTTTTTTCTTCTTCGGGGGTGTCAGGGGCGTTGCCTGTTACATCGTTTGGGTTATTGGGCTACCTTGTTGAATGCATATCATTATATTTCACAATTCTTTTTTCCAAATATAATTAATTAGTCCAATGAACCGTTCGGTACATCGTGCGTACCGCGTACCGAACCGAAAGCCTCGTACCGAACGGTTCAATACGAATACGCGTATCGTTACACCCCTAATATATATATATATGTATATATATATATATATATATATATATATATATATATATATATATATATATATATATAATGTCATCCTTCATAATTGTTATCACTGATTATCAGCTTAATAGCTGTTCTGTTTTGTATTCTTTTTTTTATTGCTACCTATAGCAGCAGTATTATCCGTCAACAGACTGTCACTTTAGGTCAAGGCTAGGCCCTAATAAATTGCGCATGCATTAAACATTCTGGATGCTATAGTCCATTAGACTAGCTGTCGAATCCAGTAGAATTAATTTAGTGTTTGTGTCATGTCACATAACTAATCCACAGTTGGGGTTCTATTTGATATAAAAGAGAAAGGTGAAGGAAATCTGATTCAGTTGAGTTTTGGTTGCATGCTGCTCCTGATTTTTGAAAACATGGGTTGAGTTTTATTTGTGTCTCAGTTCTATTTCCCTTTCTGCTTGTTCTTGCATGTTTATTTAATATCTCATAAAGATAGCCATGTTTATCAAACAAGCCATATTAATATTAATATTAGACATCACAAGTTATGACACAAGTCTGACAAAATAACGAATGGAAGATGATAAAAGACTTATTGAATTTAGCTATAGTAAATAAATAAATAAAACACAACATGGTAAATAAACTGAATTAATCTTAAAACTTAATTAATCTAAAACAAATTTACATGATAAAAGTAATAGCACTGAAGGAAGACAATAAGCCAATTATTTAAAGAACAAAAGACTCAAAGACACACACACACACACACACACACACACACACAAAAGAAATTTAAGAATAGTTTGTCCAAAATGTAAAATTATATCATCATTTAAATCACTCTTGTGATTTTCTTTCTTATGTGGAACACAAAAGAACATATTTTAAATGTTTTTTTTTTTTGTTTTTGTTTTTTAGTGAAAATATGTGAGGTCAGGATAAATGATAAATGATGATAGAATTTACATTTCTGAGTAAACCATTCTTTTATATCATAAAATATACTGTAGTTACTGTAGATATAATGACTGATGAAGGAAAAAAAATTTTTTTTATTTACATTTATTCATTTTAGCTGACGCTTTTATCCAAAGTGACTTACAATTGCTATATACAGTATGTCAGAGGTCGCACATCTCTGGAGCAACTAGGGGTTAAGTGTCTTGCTCAGGGACACATTGGTGTCTCACAGTGGATTCGGACCCAGGTCTCTCACACCAAAGGCATGTGTCTTATCCACTGCGCCAACACCATTTTATATCTGTGATATGATTTGATTTGATCTCAGGTCACCTGCACACTTAAACTAGAGCATGAACCACATCCCTGTCTGAATGTAAAACATAAAAAAGTGACCATTCGCTTTGCAGCCCTGTATTTCATTCCTGTTGTTGACCTAAAAACAGTAACTGTTAAGGTGTCTGGTGTCTGGCTACTGTCATTTATCATTACTGATGAGTCTTGTCCTGAACTCAACTAGTTTTATGATGCACAGGAGTCTCTGAATGACTTCCTTTTCAGTGTAATTAATTTCAGTCTCTCCTCGATCTGTCCACACGGTTTGCTGACTGTCATCCACCTGTCTCTCATGTATTTTCAAGTGCCCTGCCTTTTAAGAAAGCCAAGTCCCTCAGGAGAACACAACGTCTGCTCTAGCACTCAATGCTAAATGGATGAGACGTGTCAGTGTGTGCTCTTGTAGAGCAGATTTGCCTAATGTGGGAACAATGTGCCATTTTATCTGCTCCTAACAGAACAATTTTGAAGATAAACAAGAAAAGAAAGTCTGTCAAGGCTAACTTTAAATGTTGTCTTGACAAAGCCTTGTGTGAAAGTTTGTCTGACGTGTGAAGGTTATTTAAAGTGTCTGTACTTCTAATATTTTGGAAGTTTGGGTTAGGTAGATGTTTATTTTTTTTGGATTGGTAGATGGATAGAGTGAGTAGTTGGAAAGCTCTAGAAAATTTGTCCAATTTGAACTGCAAGTCACTAACTTGAAACAGAACGACATGTAGGTCTGTACTAACTTTGGTGGATGCAGAAATCTCTACAAGTCAAAAAATTGTTTTTTCTGAGATTTTTTTAAAATACTCATTTTAGTTTCTCAGCTCAGTATAATGGTTACTATATGATAAATGGCTAAACTATACTTTTACAGTCATGAAACTGTGGTATAAACCCAACACTGGAAAAGAAGTGTTGGATTAAAATGATCTACTGTATGTAGCCACGTACATCGATTCCATGTTAATCAAATTCACAATTTTTGTGAAGTATGTGAATGAAGTGGTGATTTTGAGCTGAATCAAACTGAATAATGAGTTGCAGTGAGCTGAACAGAACTGGTTTCATAATGAATGAACTTTACACACTTATTAAACTGAACTGAACTTCAACTGAACCAACACTAATCTGATTGTAGCTGAATAAATGATACTATTTTTAGCCTTATTTGATTTTTTTTTTAAAGTTTGCACAATTGATTCTGTTACTTTACTGTTCAATAGTCTGATTACTGCTTTGAATCTGTAGGCCTATTGCATTGAGCACTATAAAAATAAAGGCAACCTGTTAGCAAGCAATAGCATTTTAAATATTAAATGAGCATGGTAAATAGTAAATGCTACTTGGGTAGAACAACTAAGCTTTTCTCTGTTTCACCCTCAGCCTAAGCAAAAGCTCAAGTGTAACTGAAAAGGTTTCAAACTCAAACTAAATACTGAATGCTGTCAAGTCTTCCTCTCTTCTAATCTTGCTCAGCAAATAAAATAATACTTAATTTCAACATTTTAAGTCTTCTCATTAAATTCCCATGCTAGGAATGATGGTTTCTGTAGTGTCTATAGCAAAAGTCATTTTTGTGTACATGATTAGTTTACATTCATCTACATAATTTAATCCCAATCTCTAAAATTGCACATCACAAAATGAGGAAATTCTAGAAGTCATACCACGTGCTGTAGTTTATTAAACATACTATGATGAAGTCATGTGACTTCGTTTATTATTATATAATTCACTCTGTTTTACACACTTTAATACTTCATGTTTCATAAGATAATATTATTTTGTGAACGGCCAAAACATCTACATCTTGTGTCTTTACATTAGGAACTTCTGTGTGTAAACGCTGCCCCCTTTGGAGATTTGAATGCCCTGTCAAACTGTTGAACTAGTTTAGCATTTTTCTCTATAGTTCAGAAGTGAGCACATTTTTAAATATTAAGCACAGTATAAAAACACTGGGATTTTAATGAAGTGAAATTAGATTATAAAAGAGTTTCTACAGTATGTACAGTATATTCTTACCGATGTAGAAAGCAGAACTCACCACTAGGGGTCAGCCTCTGTTTGTCATGATGTAGTTCTGGTTCAGGCTGGTCTGGAAGGACTGTTGTCATCTGACATCGAGCACCTAGAATGAACCACAGAATATATATATATTATAAAATAAATATAAGATTTTTGCACCACACGTGAACTATAAATCCCAAATAAATCTGAATGTGAGGAACATATTTGAATATCACCATGGCTTACCTTCACTACAAACCGATGAGGATCAAAATGGGATTTCTGTTCCTTCGCTGCATGCAAAGAGTTTGATCTAGAACTGAGAACTGAAATGAAAGCTTTCTAGGTTAATTATAGCCTTGCGTGACTGACCTTCCATCCTCAGTGCCGTGACTACAAACCTACTTGTGCATCGTGTCCCTGAAACAGCAAGTTTATGTGGAACTAATCAATTTATATGCCAAAAGGTCGTATTGATGTTTAAAATTAGATTTTGGGAAATTTTTCTGTTCTTTTTAAGGTCACTGAAAAAAAAAAATATATATCAAACAGCCCTTTGATATATCTTTTTTTTTCTCAGTGGACAACAGGCTAATATTTATCCCCGTGATGACGAAGCTGAATTTTGAGCTCGACTGTCACATGATTCTTCAGAATTCAGGAATCGTTTATTATCTTTTCTGAAAGAAAAAAAAAGTGGTGATAAACACTGATTAAATTGATCAAATAATGTCGCCCCAGATAAATATAAGATGGGTTACACACTCTATCCTTAGTACACAGCCAAAGTAGGCCTAAAAGCTTTCCTTAATCTCAATTTCATATGCAGACAACACATGCATCACACTAATACTTTAACAACATCTGCATGTCATCTCCATATAAAATACCCATTAAAGATTTTCAGAAATGGAAAACACTTCAATCAGATGATTCTGGTTGTTGGTCTTATGTGTGGTTGAGGGAAGGGTATTAGAACTATATCTACTATAGATGTTAGAATTCATGCTTCCATAAATTGAAAACGTGATGAAATATAATGCACTGATTTAAAAGCTATCTACATTGCCTAATTTAAGTTTTATAACTCAGGTTTTTACCTTCTTTCATCAAGCGTCTTCAGTAATGTGAGGCTAGAGAGGAATCTTAGAGCAGCTGATACTGGTTAGCTGTGGGCTACCATTTGAATTTCAATTTCAGGAGCATTCATTGCACACAGAGCCCTCTTACTCTCCTGACTGAACACAAGTGAATGCAGGTTGATGACAAAGCTTTTACCAACCTACTGGAATTTTAACGATGGACCTCACATGTTTTCTAATGATTTATCGCTCTGATGGGCTGCTCGTATTGTTCAGATACTTGAAATAAATCAAATAAATGTACTTCAAACATATAACTTTTTTAATAGGATGAAAAAGCAAAACTGAAACTGAACTTAAAGGGAAACTTCACAACAAAATCAAAATGTTGTCATTAATCACTTAAGCCCCATCTTGTTCCAAACCCGTAAAAGCTTTGTTGTTTTCGGAACTGTTGTTGAGCAATTGTTGAATAAAGTCGTTATTTTTGTTTTCTTTGTGTACAAAAAGTATTCTCGTCACTTCATAACGTTATAGTTGAACCAGTGATGGCTGATGGACTATTTTTCTCATAATGCTTTTTATACTTTTCTGGACAATGACAGTGTTATTTACTTGGCAGTCTATGAGACAGTCACAAGCGTCCCGGATTTCATCCAAAATATCTTAAATTGTGTTCCAAAGACAAACAAAGCTTTTACGTGTTTGGAACATGGGTGACTGTGACTGATTAATGACCAAAAAAATATTTTTGGGTGGAGTATCCCTTTAAAAGTTAAGCGTGCATTTAAATTTTTTTTACCTACAATAATCAAGCAACTTCATTTAAAAGAACCTGTAAAGTTACACTGAAACACATTTTCAAACTTGGTTTGAAAACCCGAGGGGCATGTGCTCTTCATTTCATTATTGAATCTCTATTTATTAATGCTGCAGCGTCACAGACAAAACACACAGAGACAACATGGCCACACTTAGGCTGTTATGACACCGCATGATCACTGTGAGCCTCTGGCCTGAGAGAGCAGGAATCTGTGGTAAATGTCATGTTAGCTCACAGCTGTAAACGCTGGGCTTAAACTACTGCATTAGAAAAGCATGAGTCAAAGGGATGAAGAAACTTTGTGTTGCGGAGCAAGGCGTGCATGGCGAATGATGACAGCCAATGAACCCCAACAACCATGTCACAGCATCCCTCCAGCAGAGAGAGAGAGACAGCTCAAACATGGCTTGCTTTCATTGCTTAATGTTCTGCTCCGCTCCTGCCCAGGGAAAGAGAGAGAGAGAAAGAGAGAGAGAGATAGAGATAGAGAGAGAGAGGCAATAGAAAGGGCATTCATCAATGCCTCTTTTGTTAGGCATGCTAGATGGAAATTAATGAAGGTGTTCATGAGGGGGTCTGATGTTATTAGTGTAGTGTAGGAAACAACATGGAAAATTCAATTTACCTCCTCATTTTTATAGAATCTTGGTTTTGCCCGGGGTCCCATTTTGTTTCAATCCAGGTCCTGCCAGGGAAGGTAAGGCATTATTCCCAGCCCCAATCCTCCCCCACCCCCTGTCACAGCTCAACAGTCTTGTGTTTTCCTCACATGAACAGATAAACACCCATTTGTCTTTAGAACTACTGAGAAATTATCTTCATGTCATGCAAAGCCGGAGGAGGGATTCGCTAATCCTACATTACACACTTTTTCTGGGGGAAGGGGTGTAGCGAAGAGGGCGTGCATTGTGTAAATATTGTTTAACAGGCACTCAAATGCTATTACAATTTATAATTACCCTAAAACGACATTCAATTTCACAACAAGAGTTGGCAGCCATTTTGTGGCTTAAATAAGACATTCCTTATTCTAATAGCTGTTGAGTATAACAGTATAACCTGTGTAATGAGTGTATTTTAGTGCAGTTCTATGTGGTCGCTAGGGTGGTACTCTGTGGAAAATGGCAAATTCAAGAAAGTCATGAAATAGTCCACAATATTTTTTTTCCACCCATTACATTGTCCACAAGCCTAACATTATTAGTCCAATTGCTTAGAAAAACATAAAAGCGAAACAACCTTTTATTAAAGGATTAGTTTACTTCCAGAATAAAAAATTCCTGATATTTTATTCAGATATTAAATTATATTTTTTATGTCTTCCAGGATATTCATGGTTTTCTTTCTTCAGTCAGAAAGAAGGTTTTTGAGGAAAACATTTCAGGATTTTTCTTCATATAGTGGACTTCGATTGTGGCCAGTGATTTCAAGGTCAAAAATGCAGTTTCAGTGCTGCTTCAAAGGGCTCTATATGGAATAAGAGTGTTATCTAGTGAAACGATCAATCATTTTCAAAAATTAAAAATGTATATACTTCTTAACCACAAATGTTTGTCTTGCACGAGCTTTTGATGCGCGTCCACAATTTGACGCATTACGTAATCACGTTGCAAAGGTCACTCATGGTTAGTTCTTCATTTGTGTGTTTCGGTACAAAAAGGTACTCCAACTTGTTTTTCCTCCAACTTCAAAATCGTCAAACATCGTTGTTTTACCGTTTTTGTAAAAGGACGTTTGACTTTTTTTTTGCAGGTTTGCTTTGTAAATAAACATTAGGTTTCATGTGTGCTTGTTTATGGAGTAAGTAAGGTGCTCTGGGGAGCGAGGGGGCCTCTAGTGCAGTGGTGTGGTCTTTCTAAACATTTGTGATGAATTAGATCATTTCCCCTTGCCCTGAGAATGTGGGCAGCAAAGATGACTAAATTAAAGATACCTACCCTCCTGCGGACAGCCATGCTCTGTGAAGAGACAAGGGCTACAATGAGAGCGAAATAGGGTTTCAAAACAGGGAAGATTTTGCCTAAGCGCAAATCTTGAGCATATAAGACTTGACAGCTGTTTTCTCAGGGTCAGCAATAGGAGAATCACATGACTGGCCTTTGTTATTCTTCCACCACTTTCTACCCACTGTGTGAGCTGGTTTAAAAATGACTATGACTGCTTTAAAGGAAAGTGTGCGAATTTCTTTTTTCTTTTTTTTCCCCATCATTTATACACCCTGATATCATATAACACTGGGATGACTTTTTTTTATTTTGATGTTTTTTTTTTTTAAGAAAAGAAAAATCACGTGCATGCATCAAATATATAAATAACAGAAAAATGCATTCAAACAATCTGAGGTAGATGGCAAAAGTTGGCAAAATCAGCCATTTATTGAAATTAAAAGAACTAAATGTGAACAAACATCTTGATGAAATTTTTAGGTAACAGCTCAAACTTCAATATACTGAACACGTCATTGTAACAACAGTGTCATACAGATTTGTTCATGGACAAATGTCTCACACAGCCTTGTGTTGCGAGCTGAGAGGGAACAAACTGACAAGGAGCTATGGAAGAACATAGCATACTCATCATCACACAATGCTTTTCCGACAGCTCTGAAAATTCTATACATATTCTTACAGCATTTACACCTTTTCAAAACAATAGTACCACAAAAATAATCAACTGCCAAACAGGAATTTTATGGACGACAGACAAGGTGAAAACAAAACACATGAAGCTGAATGGTATCATGATACTGCTGGAACAATATGACCAGTGCAAGGCTGACCGAGAGAAGTCGGCGTGGGAGATCTCGAGAATAGACTAAAACATGCTTCTGCTGTGTCTACTCACAGAGGTTTATATACATACAGCTTGTCTCCATCATAAGAACAAGTCGAAACAAAAGTCACAGAAAGAGAGGATCAAAAGAAGTCTAAACACACTGCAGCTCTGCATTCATACCGATATGGCTTCCTGGCTCAGTGCGCCCAAGTGAAATAAGAAGCACCTGAAAGGTGCTGGCATCAAAACATCTGACAGACAGAGGCAGAAAGAACAAAAGAAAAAAGGAAATATGAGTTGTTCTCTGCACAGAGATGGCAATGACGCAGCCATCTTTAAAGAGGCTCCTACATAAGCTGCATTACCCTGACGCTGCAAAGAGGGTGAGTGTGAGTGTCTAAGGAGTCATGCAGATTCAGAAGACAATGAACACTGAATGCAAAAAGCGACTAAAAAGTACCGCCAACTCAAAATGCTTTGCCATGAAATCTTTCGAAATTTCAAAGATTTGCATGGTTTGCAAAAATAAGCAGGTACCAAGTTCAGACCAGGTTGGGGAGGTCTGCTCCCTCTTTTAGACATGGGAGACTTTCTGAGACTCCCGTGCTTGCTTGATGCTGTAGAGCCACTTAATGACCCGGGCGTTACGCTCAACGGCGGAAATACCATAGGGAACACGCTCCCCAGCATCGTCTTCTTCATCGGTCAGGTCGTCATTGCTATGACGTGACTGCTCACAGTCTGAGCTGATCATGCTGGCACTACGGAAGTTGAGTGACACGATGTCAGAGTTCGCTCGGGCGAAGCTTTCAACACCTACGCTCTCCAGCTCCTCGGGATCCAGCCCACAATAGTTGAAGAAGCGCTCCACGTCTGCACCGGCCCGAGCATAGCGGTCACTCAGGTCTGACTTGGAGCGGTGCAGAGAGGGCCTGCGGGCCACAGAACTGCCCAACTCCAGCTCTGTAGCAGTGCTAGATAGTGTCTCTCTTTCAGAGGTGCAGGGAGCATTGTCACATGCAGCCAAGGCCTTGGCGCTAGGCTTGGGCGGCAGCGGTGGTGCGGAAGAGCTGCTACTGTGAGCCACTCTCAGTGGCTTACCATTGCACATGCGGCGAATGTCTGAGGAGCTGTGGGAGGCATGCAGTGGCGAGCGCTCGCCATCGACTTCGCACGACCTCTCCTCCAGCAGCCTGCGACTCAGGTTTAAGTTGCCTCCCTGTGGACTGTGTCGACCTTGTGTGGAAGGTGGTACCTTGAGCGTGTCAGCAAAGGAGCGACTTCCAGGTTCCGACAGCTCGGACGAGCGATGCGGCGCCCAGCTAAAAGCCCCGACTTTGTGTGAAGTCCCCTTGGCAGGCCCCTCGGATGAGGAAGAGCTGTTCAAGATGTTCTTCAGGATCTCCAAGTTGAGATTCTCCCGTTTGGTGGTGGTAGCACAAGTGTCCGACTTGGCGTTGTTGTTGGAGGCTTTCAAGCCAGATCCCACACCGCCACTTCTCTTGACGGGAACCGGGCAGACGGGGGGCTTGGCAAGAACCTGTGGCTTGATGGGTTCCTGCTTAGCATTGATGACCTCCTGGCTCTTCACGTACTTGGCTTTGTCGGCCTCGAGCCGCTCCACGGCGCTCAACCGCTTTGGATTAGGTTCGGTCTGCCGGCGGAAGTAGTCAGGCCCCTTGTTGAGGATGCGGAGTGGGACAGCAGAGGCAAAGGCCCCGCCTTGACCGGCGGGCTTGCTATCTGCCTGTAGCGTCTCGGTGGGCATCTCTGCTGGTCTCTCGGCGGCCGCCGTGGTGGATTCCGCAGTGGACTCTCGTCAAGGGGCAGCCTGGAGACACACACATCAAGCCAGATGACCGGACTATTAATTCTATCTCCACTGGCTGTCAGCAGTGAGGCCTCATACTCGCAGCTCATTAATAAGCCCCTGCTTCCTCCACGTAGCCAGACCCGCACGGCAGAAAAAAGAGAGCACTCAGCTCCAGTAAGTGTCAGCACACTCGTCAGGCTCAGCAAGCTGGGAGGCAGCACCAGAGGATTGTGGGGAAAAGCCTTGTCGCTGCTCCTTTGTTCCTGGCCAAGGCTGAGAATCTGAAACACACAAGGACCAACACTGTTAAGGGAGCAGGTGACATCACATTCCTAGCAACAACAGGAAGAGATACGACTCTAGCGTGCTGTTGGCAGATGAAGCACTAGAAAACAACTAATGGAATCATGTGCACGCCTCAATATCAGTGGAATTAATATAATTTGGTTGGTGCTGGTGAGTGTGTGTGAGACAATCTAGGACTTCAATCTGGGAATATTTATGTAGGCTATTGCACTGTGGTCCCATATGTACAACTGCAATTTATCTAGTGGTTATCCCTCGATCCTTTATTTGATATATTCCCGTTGTTTATCTGAATAACCATCCAATAAAGCGAAAGCGAATTTGATTACCCAGCTCTCTTATTTATTGCTCATAATTTTTTCATATCAAAATGACATTTATATATTCTCGTATAAGTGAAAACAGGCAAATTATTCTCATACAAATGCTAGAAACAATGATTCAGCAATTTGTGCGAGTGTGCTTTTCTTTTTACAGCCAATATAGACGTATGATCAGGGCTCATGTTCTTGCCAAAACCCTGAGGCTCTTTGCAATGGGACAAGAAAAAAAATACATAGAAGAGAGAAGCAAACATAAAATGGTGGAAAACGTTCCTGGTCTCATAAATAAAAGTAATTACAGAAGTTCTTGGACAAGAGTGTTGGTGGTGGCCACAAATAGTTCTGGAAATTGCTATGACAAAGCATTTTATGGCTCAACAGTATATGACAATCTTCTGATTCAATCTAAGAACTGCTGATATGAATAAAAGAAATACACATCAGCTCAGCCATTACTGAGTATCTTCTTTGTGCTCAGGCCCATTTTATTTCAAGCCAGCACAAGTCTAGGGTATTTATTTAGATCAAAAAGTATACACTCTTAAAAATAAAGGTGCTTTAAGATCCCAATGAAGAACCTTTTTTGTCTAAATGGTTACCATAAAGAACCTATAATATCTTAAGATTGAATGGTTCTTTTTGGAACCAAAAATGGTTCTTCATATGGCATCGCCGTAAAGAACCTTTTAAGCACCTTTGTTTTTAAGAGTTCATCCTTTCTTGCTTATATAGATTGACTGTAATAAATGGTCTATTATTTCAAAAATTCCAGTCATATTTTTTGTCAGGCAGCTCAGAATGTTATCATGACATGACAGTGCATGTCATTAGTTAATGTCAAACCTGTGTGAAACATTATCTTTCAATGACACTCATATCTGACTTCTGGTTCACTTGGAATTTTATTGTTGTATAGCAATCAGCTTTGCAGAAATATCATATAATTTAATTACAAAAACTCTGATTAGCAAGTCAACCTCACTGGACCCAAAAGTACTCTTTTATTTAAAAAAATTTCCGCCCAAGCACTTAAAACATCTACAGAGTCAATTTTGGGATAGATAGAGCCATACAAGCTTTGTAAAGTCTTAGAAATCTCAAAGGAAGATGTATTCGAGAAAACAGAATAAGAGGGCCTTTAAAAGAACAATTCTGCTTAAGTTACACTTCATCTGTGGCATGCTGTTGACTCCCACAGAAAATAACTAGAAAAGCACACTTAAGCTTATGTGATTAAAATAAAATTCTAGGGGTAATCTGTACTACGGTATATATACATTCTGTATACATATTTTTAGTTATAATCGACAGCATTCCACAGATGAGTAAAGCTCAACATGTGTTTAAGACAAATATATACATACACATATAAAACAACTTCTACTAGTAAATGCACGTGAATTATATGTTCCAGTCAGAGAGTGAAAGCATAAAAGCAATGCTCTCGTAAAATCTTCGAAATTTTACACTCTAAACTAACCCATTTTGCCAAAAACAAGCATACATAGCAAACAACTTTGCAGCCACCTGGGATTAAGCTAGACACAATATGAGCAACGGTGTTTTCAGTTCTTTAATATCGCGATCAACAATGACTGTTTATATGTTTCGGGAAGGGGGTCAGTGATTATGAGCCTAAACAGCATATGGGCAATGGGCCTTTCTCTTTAAACATAATTACAGAACACAGAGTCTAAAACACGGTTCATGCAGAGAGTAATAATTGTAACAATCTCCCTAAACGCCCCCACAAAGAAAAAAAAAATGTCTCCTTTAATTCTCTGTGCTGAGTGCTATAGCCCCTTCCCCCAAAACAGAGTAAGCCCAGCTGTGGGACTCCAGCCAAGAGCCATCTCACATCATTTCATCTCCCTCCAAAGCCCTTCTGAATTATCAGAGCCAAAGACAATCCCCACAGCTTTCTCAACGCACCCGCTCACCCTTATCGTCCATGTAAGAATAACACTTTGCCTCATCGAGCCATCCTTGTGATTCGGCCTTCTGAAATCAAACAGCGATTTGTAAAATGGATATTAGAACGACTTGCTCCAAGATCAGTAACTCATGCAATCCTTCTTACATATGAAGACATCTGTATGTGATCCTGTGCTCATCAGAAACATACCAGTCATGTGCGTACTCCAGTGAGCACAAATATTCCCTACTACCCTTAAAAGACCATAATGAGATCTGTGGCTTTTAGCAGTAAACACAAAAGTATGAATTCATTAAATGTACATAATTACATTCATACATGAATATTTCATTAAATAAATACTGTATATACGTAAAACTGTTTGTCATTTCATGAGGTTTTTACCATTTCCTATGTACAGCTAACGTACCATAGAGCACATAAACGAGTGTGTTTCCCATGTTAGGAATGTGCTCTCATCTGTATCAGTGTTATACTGTATGACCACGTAAGCCACATCCCAGTGCGCCTCGGGTCATAAAATCACAGAAACACGCACAGAAAATACGCCACTTCAGCTGAGCTATTTGGCAATGTAGCAACACAGTCATTAAATCCATCTTGTTGTCTGAGGGGCCAAATTTTTTTTTTTTAACTCCAAACACATGATGATCACGTGAACAATTCTTAGGCAGTTTAACAAAGAAACTGACAAAAAAATGCCGCTTAGAGGCCACATGACTACTTCAAACAACTATATAAAATGTCCACATGACGCTGCTTCTAGATTCATGCAGGTCTGTTGCGTGAGATGATATTAAGCGCTAATGTCCCTCTGGGTGTATTGGGTTACAACGTAGTGTATAAAACAAAGAGAAGATTGGATTTCAGCTAAAATCCTTATCATCACATTTACTTAAAGACTCGTCCTCTAGTAACATTTCTTTTGTGAGGAGAGCTACAGTATGATCCTGCTTGTGGTGTCAAAAATAAATTTGTATTAAAAAATATATATATTTGATATAATGTTTAAAAATAACATTATTATGTTACATTAACTTTTTATACATAATAGTCTATATATAATAGTATATAATAGCTTATATACAATAATATTATTTATTAATAAAAACACTATAATTTATAAATAATTATTTATAAAATATATTTTAAAGCTGATATATCATTAGTAAGGTTCTAGAATCGGGTCCCCGGTGCACCTACCAATCGAGAAATTGTGAAAAAGAACAACCAGGTAACTTTATTTTGGAAAAACTTTCTCTTCAAGCTTGTGAAAAAAACTATCCGCTCAGATTTCGCTCCCCCTGTTATAGCAGATATTATTAGAATATAACCGCCCTTTAATCTGCACGTTTCAACCGAGCGGCAATCTCCCGCTCTCTCTTGTGAAGCCAACAAGGAGGTGACTAAAACTGCAATTCATCAACTGGCCGCTTGAGGCTGGCTGCGAAAGAGAGTCAGTCCCAGCAGCAGAAAAATCATGTTCACAGCCTGGTGCAAAAATGATTTTGGTCTAAATAGCTAATTTTGCCTTTCATGACAACTGTGAGGGGGTGATTTTTTTAAATAACTCATCCGTTTAAAATATATTATGACTTAAAGTTCTGCATAATTAAGGGCGTGGCAACTTGAGTGACAGGTGGTTTGCTGCTGCTGACACTGCCATCGCGCTAGGTGGGCGTGGCTTCAGCAACTAGCTCCCGCCTTTTTGCCCATTTTCGATTGTCCGGGAGAGTCGGGCAGTGACGTGCTGCCAAGATGGCGACGGCCCGCTCTGCACACTTAAGGCTTCAAAAACACACTTCAGGAGTCTACGGGTGACGTCACGGACACTATGTCCATGTTTTTATACAGTCTATGGTTTCAACCCACAACACCACCATTGTGTTTTCGCAACGGTGTAGCAGTTCTAATACCAGGGCCAAAGTTCCACCAAAGCATGCTAACTGTTCTGTCTCTGGCTGTACTGACGAGCACAGAACACTATTTAGAGTCTGAGCTTTAGAGCAGACAACAGAGCAGTGGATTTACTGATTTATTTACTGTATATTACGCTGCTGCCACACAGATCTAACATAAACATGCAATTTCTTTCCCAGCTGTTTACTTTGACAGACATTACCAAGTGTTTATGTGTGTTTTTAACATAAACTTGTGTGTATTTGACAGTTTAAGCACATTAAAGGGATACTCCAGCCCAAAATGAACATTTTGTCATAAATCACTTACCCCCCATATCGTTCAAAACCCGTAAAAACTTCATTCGTCGACAATGCTTTTTTTTATACTTTTCTGTACCTTGCAGTGTAATTTACTTGGCAGTTCTATGGGACATTCACAAGCCTCCCGGTTTTCATCCAAAATATGTTAAATTGTGTTTCGGAGACAAACAAAGCTTTTACGGGTTTGGAACGAGATGGGGCTAAGTGATTCATGACAAAATGTTCATTTTGGCTTGGAGTTTCCCTTTAAGCCATAAAAGACAATGTTAGTTTATTTCTTGCATGCCATGTGACAGCACTTTCTATGCGCATGCTTTGGATATGTGGTCTCAAAAAAACTTTTTATCAGAAGTTAAAACTAATATGGTTTAAACGTATGATTTCAGCACGATAGACATGATAATCATGAAATGAACGCTGAATTTTAAAGATGTCCTTGCTACCTTTCTCGGCCTTGAATGTATCAGCTGCATTGCTGTCTATGCAAGGTCAGAAAGCTCTCAGATTTCAACAAAAATATCTTGATTTCAGATTCTACATCATGTGCATACTTCATCCTTCTGTGCCAGACATAGTTTGATTCAGTGTAAAATTCTTCACCGCACTCATTGGACCAAAGTTAGACTTTCCAGAATATATCCTGAAGTAGATCCCATATTTGACCGCTGTCACCAGGCTCCTGCAGCTACTGTAAATGTTGGTCCTGCTCATCTCTACACAAATGCTGGGCCCAGATTTTTTTATCATTACCTTAATTCTCAAAATTCATATAAAAACCTCTGGCTGTTACAGCTTTATTTGGCACATCTCTAGATATGCCTGAATATAAGACTTACTGTATGTTTTACCTTTTGTCACACTTCTGGCAAGACGTTTAATTTTACTAAATTGGAAATCGCCCATACCCCCAACTCATTCTTTATGGATTGAAGACATTTTTCATTTTATTAATCTAGAAAAAAAATAGGCACACAATTAAGGGATCCTCTAATAATTTCTATAAAATTTGGGGACCATTCCTAGATTGCGCAGGAAAATGTGTTTTTGGATGACCAAGCTTTTTATGGCCCTTTATTTATTTATTTATTTTACTATCTGAATAGTGTTGTTTTTGTCATTTTATTCCCTTTTTCTGTTTGTTGGTTTATAGTAGTTATTCTGTTGTATGCTGTAGATACCTTTGATATTATTTTATCTTTCCTCTATTCTATGTTCTTTTCGTCAGATTGAATCTTTGTTGCTATTTGCTATATGGGCCCTTGATAATCCAGAGACATGAAAGTCATATGTGCATAGCAACCAGATATATAGGTTTGCCATTACTGGTATCTGCAATTGTATGATGTATTCTATTCATAATCTTAATTTGTGTTCTGAAGATGAACAAAGGTCCTACAGGTTTGGAACGACATGAGGCTGAGTAATTAATAAAGGAATTACATTTTGGGGTGAACTATCCTTTTACAAGTATTTTGGTATCTTTATCATTGTCTTAAAACCACATAGCCTATGCAAACCAGGTTGACTGATTTGAGATCATCTGTAAAGCATCTTGATCATAGAGGAAGCAAAACCTTATATTGTATATTCATATGTTCCCAATAGTTTCATAAGATTACACCACAGCTAGCGGTGATGGCACACAGCTAAAAAGAACGAGCAGCAATATTGAGCGTGTCAGTGTGTTGATAAATTGCTAGCAACAGATTCTGGTGTCCATCTGTTATCTACTCACACCAGCAGCAGCGGCAGCAGCAGCAGCACGAGGCTGTGACATTAGAGCTGGTTGTGTGCTGTGTGCAGTGGGCTGGACTAGTGACTCACGTCCCTCAGGACAGAGCAGCTCATTGGCTCATTCCTCCTGTCACTCATCCAGACACAGGCCCACCCTCACAGCAGGTCTGTGTGTGAATGTACCCGAGCCATTGTTACATAATAATATGATGTATAGAAGCTACAAAACCAGTTGCAGTATCACGCAGTGTCTATTCTACGGTGCAACAGCTTGCCTATGGACGCATTATAGAGAACGCCTTTGTTCTCTGTGACAGACAGTTGCTTTATTTACCAGGGTAACTGTGGTAAAGGGGTATTTCTGGTTTCTCCATAAGCACCAAAATCTGTCAAAGAGTGAATATGCATTTTATTTAGTCTGTCTGCCATTTTTAAAACATCAATGCGAATGTCATTCATGTTGGTCAGGCCATTAGAATCTACCATTTAAGCAAAAACAAATATAACCTCAAATTCAAAAGGCATGATGCATTTAAAGAGCACAACATATATATACATATATATATAAACCAGACATTCCAAAAATCCCAGAAACTTATAGACTGAAGTTGGAAGAAATGTCAATATGCGTCAGACATCAAGAGCCACAATACCGTCTCTGGCATCACTTCCAGTTCACCATCACCATCTGACATTGCCTCTGCCAAAATATCCAGACAGAAGACATATTTGTCTTAGACACTTTCAGTTTATTTGAGATGCTGGCACTGAAGGGCCCACAGCGTTCTCGAGGATATTTGTGATCTCAATGCCTCCGCTGTAAATCAGAGGTGCTCAATGATAGAGGAGAAGCTCTGAAAAAGAAAGCCTAAGGTAAATAGCGAACCTATTAAAAAGCATCATTCTGACATCCAGACCAAACACAGGCCGTGCTGTGCTTTATCAGGGGATACCTGGCAGGCACAGGTAGCATCAGTGCATCTATTCTGAGGAGGTCTGCAAAACACTAAATCACAACTGCACACAACCAGAATTTGGCTTTTCAAAGCATAAGAACAATACCCTTTAGGAATGATCATGCAAACAGAAAAGCATTAAGTGTTAATTTTGGAGACTGGCTACTTGAATTCACATTAAGAAGAATAAAAGTGCAGTGGAATCTCTTTGAGATTTGGTAACATCATTAAAGTCATACAGTTGCTAATTTTCTGATTAGAAGCAAACTTCCTGAAGGCAATTTTTTTAATTGTAGAGTACATTAAAAAAAATTAGCAATGTTTACTTGTGGGTGTTTGTGCAGTAAGCAATACCTAACTAACTCTGTGAGTTAATGAGAATGATGTTAATATAGTTGGTGTAAACGGATGTTAGGGACATCAACCCAGACTGAGGTTCCTTTAATGCCAAGACATGACCCAGATTATCCTGTACTAAAGCTCATGGGACAAATCTCATCACTCATGACCTTACTCTTGCCCTCATCTCTCCCAACGCTTAGGGGCTTTGATCACTCGTAGAATAGTGAATGAGTAATGAGTGTATGTATACAGTTTCACCGTACACTATGAGGAAGCCACAGCAGACTCAGCAGTTAAAATGTGCTGAAAACCCTAAGCTCTCATGCACTTAATGCTTTATCCATCCGAGAAATAATCCCGTTAGTGCTACTGAAGGAGCAGCAAGAGAACAGCAGTGACAGAGAATTTAGGATGGTGTCAGCGTATGTGATAACATGGTTCACAGTTGGGAGGTGGGGGGGGGGACTTAATAACAATGACCAAAGACAGTGATATGTATTTGTATGTAATCTAAACAGAAGAAATACAAAAATAAAACAAAAGCATGAAGCAATAACCAAAGATGTCGGTTTGCATTTGTACTAAAACAGAGCAAACAAAACAAAACAAAACACACCAAAACCATAAAAAATAAATTAAAATAAAATATTCAGTAACATTTTTTAACCAAGGTAATGTAATGGTAAATTAGATGGTTTGGCAGTCATAAAATAAAATAAAATATTAAAAGTAACATTTTTAACCAAGGTAATTTGTCTGTAAATTAGATGGTTTGGCATTCTTAAAATAAAATAAAATAAAATAAAATAAAATAAAATATGTTCAACCAAGGTAATTTGACAGTAAATTCGATGATCTGGCAATAAAATAAAATAAAATAAAATAAAAATTTAACCAAAGTAATATGACTGTAAACTAGATGGTTGGCAATCTTAAAATATTTTTTCTAATTAATTTAATTAAAATAAAATATTACAAAAAAAATTACATGGTTTGGCAGTCTTAAAATATATATATATATATATATATATATATATATATATATATATATATATATAAATAAAATAAAATATTAAGTAAATTTTTTTTAACCAAGGTAATGTAACTGTAAATTCAATAGTTTGGTAGTCTTGGACAGCTGTTCCTAACCATACTGCAAGTGGAGACCACTTCAGGAGCGTTTTGTAACATGAATACACCTCCAACTATTAGATCTGTCTAGAAAAATCATCTAATTAATTAACAAATAAAGTGTGAGAGACACTTTCTCTTTCTGTTTTTCATTAATTGTATTAACTGATTGTGGATGGTAAAAAATAGCATCCCTAACATCTGATTACATTTCAACAGCTTACTAGTGAGTCTGGAACACCTCGACTTCATCGTCACCTTCACCTAGATGACTGAACTGAGATCTGTACTTCTGAAACGCTGGCAATGATCACAGGAACATGTCACCTTGTACACGTCATACGCTTAAGAGGAAATGACATGGGAAAAACTTACCCTGCTCTAAAAACTGCTCCCTCAGGTAACTCATGTCTTTCTGTGAAGGAACATCTGCTAATGCACAGAATAACAAACACAACACACTAAAAGGACCTGGGAATGGAAAAACCCTCTGCCTCCAGTACTGCCAATATCATATGAAATGTTTGCTGGTGTACTGACAGAAGCCTGGTGGCTGATTGCAACTAGTAGTCTATAAGTTATACTGGATGGAAAAGCAGTTACTAAATAGCAAATACCTTTGTATGGCTCAGTTAACGGGCTCTGAGCTGCTGTCCGAGCTGTCCTTGTCCTCCAGCTGTTGCAGGTTATCAGTGGGGCTGATGCCTGGGCAAGAGAAAACAGCAGGTAAGATGCTGCCATCACAAATCAGTCAACAGTCAACTCCTGAATGCATTTTTTAACTGTTTTATTCCCATAACAAGAAAAATGTTAGTTTATGCAAACAACAATGGTAACAAACCAGGGTGAGTTTTTGGGACATTTACAACTCAACTAAAGCTTTTATGCAAATAGGAATTCGAACAAATAAGGTCTAGGATTTTTCATTTTATGATATTAAGACAATACTGTAGGATACCAAATGAACCATTAAAAAAAAAATGAAAATAAATAAAATAAAATTTGTACAGACATCATTTCCATAGCACAGTGGGAAGATTGTAAATAAATGTATTACATTTTCTAAATTTGACAAATATTATATTTACTGTTTTCGTCAAGCTCAATCGTTCAACTTTATTACCCAAATGATTCTAGAAAAAATATACATATTTTTACATATTATTTATATTACATTTTACATTTATAATACAAACATGTTTAAGTATCATTAACACATTTATAATGAATTATAAATAATTTTTAAATAATCAAAAAAACATACAACTTGTGATTATATTTTTTTTAATAGTTTTTTTTTTAACCATGACAAAAATATTATTGTATGCAAATAATAATGATAACAAACCAGCAGGAGTTTTTGTGACATTTAAATAAAAAAACTAAGGCTTTTAAGCAAATATGAATACTAAGAATTTTTTTTTTACAAATAGCTATTCAAAAAATAAATGAATAAATAAATAAATGATTAACATTAGTACACATTTCAATAGCTCGGTGGGAAAATAAGTAAATAACTATTACATTTTATGAATGTTGTCAAATATTATGTTCACTGCATGTTCAAACTCAACCATTCAACTTTGTTACCAAAATTATTCTGAGAAAAAAAAAGTTTGTAAAATATTATTTACAAAAAATGTGTACTTTACTTTACATATATATAAATAATAATGAATTAGTTTTAAATAATACAAAATATATAAACCTTTATTATATAGTATTGAATATTCTTCATGTTTTAAATAGAAGTCACAGGTAATCAATTATTACAATATTTCCAAACTCATTCCTATATTTTGGGCTAAATTTCCTAACTTGTTGCTCATTCTTCTGCATTATAAAATTACACAAATCACATGTCCTTAACTTCTGTTAACATGGTTGCAAAAATTGCAAACCACATATAGTTAATAAAACAGCTCATATAATATTCGGTGACCTCTTGAGGTTTTGATCAACAGTTTGTTGATAATTTAGAAGGCCTTATTTTTTTCTTATTCATTACAAATTTCCAATATCAAGCATAGTGTCTTTTTTCAAAAATGACCATAGAAGTGTTATGAGAGGTCAAAGGGCATTTCAAAGGGCTGGTATTGTTGAGCAGTGCAGTCTACTGCAGATAACGGTCCCTAGCGAACACGCTGTTCTGTGATTGTAAGGGCATTTGCAGTGGGCCGCATAAATGCAGGGAGTGAATGATGAGTGTTTACGTGTTGAGCTCACAGTATTCCTTCTCCTCTGCTGTGTTAATGAATCATAATGACACTACAGAAAGCAGCAGATGTTGGAACTTCACAGGCTCACAGGGCTACAGTTTGTCATTTTATGGGAAGTTCCTACCAACACTCGCTGCTCCGGGCTCAGCAGTTTAATGAAGCAATAACCACATTTTTACCTCAATCAGCGTTATGGCTGGTGCACAACCTAACAGTGAAACTCTTAAGACTAATCAAGACACACAGATGAGATGTTAAACAGGAATATTTATCATGTCATTGCTCGCTAGAACGTTCAACACAAGGCCCAGTTCATGTGATGAATGATATTAAGGTGCAGAACTCACATTTATCGACAGCTGCTTCATCCGAATATTGCACTCACTTTAAGTTAAGACTAGGGCACTCACAGATCCATCAACAGAACGCAAGGCATCTACTTTGAGAAGCTTACAGAAACAATTGAGTGATAACCAATGGCTCTAGATCTATATTTCTTGGGTGTGAGGATCTGCTTCACTGGCACAGGTCCAGATGCCTGACAGGAGTGGGCGTCTCACACGAGGTGCTAGAATAGAAGATCTCTGGCAGTGAGTGTGTGAGAAGGTGCACCCGGTTTTGGGATGAGAATACTTCTCGGTGATAAGCTTCCAAAGAGTTAGCAATTACAATGTATTTCTACTTTCTGACAACAAATGCATACTTACTTATTTAAAATATTTATCTATATACATTTACTTCATTTTGAAGCAAATTACAAATACTTGTTTATATTTGTATTTACATTTAATCATGTAGCAGACACTTTTATCCAAAGTGACTTACAAATGAGCACAACAAGAAGCAATAAAACCAACAAAAGAGCTATATGTAAATTAAATTAAATAAATAAAAATGTTTTATTAAACATTAAATAAGCAAATAAGTAAAATATTTAAATAAATTATTAAATACTTTAATTTAAATATGATAATAACTATTATTTATATTTTAATGTAGTAATGAAAATAATAAGAATAAGAAATAATATTATTAATAATAAATCATATTAGTATATTATTGTTATATTTACTTATTAACTTATGTATATATATATACATAAGCTAAATTATTATATATTTAAAAAATTAATTAGTCAGTAGGATTTATTATTGTTCAATTATATAATAGCAATTATTATTATTATTATTATTATTCAAATAAATCAAAATAAATAATTATTTTGCAAATATAATTATTTCGTTTATTTCATGTAGGGCTGCAACTAACAATTATTTTGATAATCGATTCATCTGTTGATTATTTTTTACGATTAATCGATTAATCGGTTTATGTACTTATATTATAGTTTTGCCCATTTTTCCCCCAAGTCAATTATTAATAAAGGATCTTTATCATTCAACGTAGACTTTTTAGAGATTTTAACCATTTTGCATTATCATATCCTCATCAAACATATACCTGGAGTTGTGTTTTATTATGTGTTGGTAATCCTTTGTCGAACTCTTCTGCAATCAAAACACTGACCCATACATATTTCAAATAATGTTTTCACCATGGCAGTCCTTAGGGCTCCTAAAGTAGTTTAACATCCCGAACGAAGCTTATTAAGGAATCTTTCAGAACATATTTTCACGAACAATAAGAATAAAACAGAATAAAATTGCAGTACATTGCATTTTTTTTTTTTTCTCCTGTAAACACACAGCCTGTGCCTGGGAAACAGCTTTATAGCTTATGCTGTGAAATTGTAAACAATCCTTTGAATAAAGTGGCAATGGCATGAAACCTGAATGGAACTCAGAAAATTTACACACACAAAAAACCTGCTGTGTAAAAAAGAGCAGTGAATACTTGGAACAAAAGTGCATTTAAAATAAATTTAAACATTTACCTTTCTCATTCAGTCATAATTAGGCTGCAAGACTGAATTATGAACTGGTAAACGACAAACTGATCACAGAACATGTTTGTAAAGCTTTGAATGATAACTGTTAAAAAGCAATGTTATCAGCTTTTACGACTAAACATTTGCAAACAACATTGTACTGGAGAATCTGCACAAATAAAAGTCTTATACAGTTCAGTAGTGCAGAGTTTACAGGTTACTCTTATTTTTTGAAAGCTCAAAGTAAAGTACTCCCACACTTTGGATGACTTTGTTCGATTAGTTTTAGCTTTCACTTTTTTCTTTTCTTTCTCGAGCTTACTCCACTTCCACCTGCTTCCGCCATCTTGCTGAATGCTAGTGATGTGTCGTTCGTGAATGAATAGTTCTTTTTGAACGAACCTTATAGATGAACGAATCGTTCTCATTCACGTAATCCACTGACTCATATTTCTCGTTCACTGAAATTCCTCCTTCCACAGCAGCACGGCGCTATTAGCAGTGCATGCGCAGCTGGGTGAACCTGTCAAAGACTTACTCAACCTCGAGCCAACAGCCTTCGGGTATGACATGTGACGGAGCATGTGATTTGTTGAATGTAGTGAACGGATACGCCCTTCACTGAACGAGTTTCATAGGAGTCTGAACGAGATCTAGAGACATTGTTCGTGAACAAAATGACTGAACTGGCACATGTCGTTCGCGAACGAGTTGAATGAACTGGCACGTGTCGTTCGTGAAAGAAATGACTGAACTGATACCCATGTCGTTTGTGAACGAGTTGAATGTACGGATACATGTTGTTCATGAATGAAATGAACTGGTACATAATTTATCTTGTTCGTGAACTAAATTAATGAGAGTAAACCGGGTCAAAATGCAAAATGCAAAAGTGCAGTTATAGGTACTATACGCTTGTTTTCATATTTAGCATACAGAACATAATTCCAC